>NC_091222.1:21200838-21386675 GCF_040958095.1 Procambarus clarkii | reverse complement strand
TAGTTCGTGTTGTTGAGGTCGCTGGTGTAGTGCCTGTTGTGGTGGTGGTTGGTGGAGTAGTTCCTGTTGTAGTAGTTGTTGGAGTAGTTCCTGTTGTTGTGGTCGCTGATGTATTTGTTGTGTAAGTTGTTGGTGTGGTTCTTGTTGCTGCAGTGGTTGTTGATGTAGTTCCTGTTATGGTGGTGGTTGTTGGTGTAGTTCTGGCTGTTGTGGTGGTTGTTGGTGTGTTGCTGTTGTTGAGGTAGTTGTTTGTGAAATTCCTGTTTTTGTGGTTGTTGTTGGTGTAGTTCCTGTCGTTGTGGGAGCTGGAGTAGTTTCTGTTGTTGTGGTGGTTGATGGTGCAGTTCCTGTTGTTGTGGTTGTTGGTACAGTTCCTATTATTGCTGTGGTTGTTGGTGTAGTTCCTGTTGTTGTGGTGGTTGGTGTAGTGTCTGTTCTAGTAGCTGGAGTAGTTTCTGTTGTAGTAGTGGTTGTTGGTACAGTTGCTGTTGTTGTGGTGATTGTTGGTGTTGTTCGTGTTGATGAGGTCGCTGATGTAGTTCCTGTTGTGGTGGTGGTTGGTGTAGTTCCTTTTGTAGTAGTTGTTGGTGTAGTTCCTGTAATGGTGGTAGTTGTTTGTGTATATTCTGTTGTTGCAGTGGTTGTGGGTGTAGTTCCTTTGGTTGTCGTTGTGGTTGTTGGTGTAGTTCCTGTTGTTGTGGTGGTTGGTGGTGAAGTTCCTGATGTTGCGGTTGATGTTGCTGCCGTTCCTTTTGTTGTTGTTGTAGTTGTAGCTCCTGTTGTTGTGGTAGTTGTTGGTGTAGTTCCTGTGTTTTTGGTGGTTGTTGGGGTAGTTTCTGTTGTTGTAGTTGTTTTTGGTACAGTTCCTTTTGTTGTCGTAGTGGTTGTTTGTGTAGTTCCTTTTGTTGTGGTGGTTGTTGGTGAAGTTCTTGTTGTTGTGGTTATTGGTGCAGTTCCAGTTGTTGTTGTGGTTGATGGTGCAGTTCCTGTTGTTGTGGTGTTGTTGGTGTAATTCCTATCGTTGTTGTGGTAATTCCTATCGTTGTTGTTGTAGTTCCTGTTGCTGTGGTGGTTGTTTCAGTAGTTTCTGTTGTTGTTGCTGTTGTTGGAATTTTTGCTGTTGTTGGGGGTTGTTGGTGTAATTCCTGTTTTTGTGGTTGTGGTTGGTGTAGTTCCTTTCGTTGTGGTATCTGGAGTAGTTTCTGTTGTTGTTGTGGTGGTTGATGGTGCAGTTCCTGTTGTTGTAGTTGTTGGTACAGTTCCTATTATTGCTGTTGTTGTTGGTGTAGTTCCTGTTGTTGTGATGGTTGTTGGTGTAGTTGCTGTTCTAGTAGCTGGAGTAGTTTCTGTTGTAGTAGTGGTTGTTGGCACAGTTGCTGTTGTGGTTATTATTGGTGTAGTTCGTGTTGTTGAGGTCGCTGGTGTAGTTCCTTTTGTGGTGGTGGTTGGTGGAGTAGTTCCTGTTATAGTAGTTGTTGGTGTAGTTCCTGTTGTTGTGGTCGCTGATGTATTTGTCGTGTAAGTTGTTGGTGTGGTTCTTGTTGCTGTAGTGGTTGTTGATGTAGTTCCTGTTATGATGGTGGTTTTTGGTGTCGTTCTGGCTGTTGTGGTTGTTGGTGTTGTTGCTGTTGTTGAGGTAGTTGTTTGTGAAATTCCTGTTTTTGTGGTTGTTGTTGGTGTAGTTCCTGTCGTTGTGGAGCTGGAGTAGTTTCTGTTGTGTGGTGGTTGATGATGCAGTTCCTGTTGTTGTGGTTGTTGGTACAGTTCCTATTATTGCTGTGGTTGTTGGTGTAGTTCCTGTTGTTGTGGTGGTTGTTGGTGTAGTGTCTGTTCTAGTAGCTGGAGTAGTTTCTGTTGTAGTTGTGGTTGTTGGTACAGTTCCTGTTGTTGTGGTGATTGTTGGTGTAGTTCGTGTTGATGAGGTCGCTGGTGTAGTTCCTGTTGTGGTAGTGGTTGGTGTAGTTCCTTTTGTAGTAGTTGTTGATGTAGTTCCTGTAATGGTGGTAGTTGTTTGTGTATATTCTGTTGTTGTAGTGGTTGTGGGTGTAGTTCCTTTGGTTGTCGTTGTGGTTGTTGGTGTAGTTCCTGTTGTTGTGGTGGTTGGTGGTGAAGTTCCTGATGTTGCGGTTGATGTTGTTGCCGTTCCTTTTGTTGTTGTTGTAGTTGTAGTTCCTGTTGTTGTGGTAGTTGTTGGTGTAGTTCCTATGTTTGTGGTGGTTGTTGGTGTAGTTTCTGTTGTTGTAGTGGTTGTTGGTATAGTTCCTTTTGTTGTCGTAGTGGTTGTTTGTGTAGTTCCTTTTGTTGTGGTGGTTGTTCGTGAAGTTCTTGTTGTTGTGGTTATTGATGCAGTTCCAGTTGTTGTAGTGGTTGATGGTGCAGTTTCTGTTGTTGTGGTTGTTGTTGGTGTAGTTCCTGTTGATGTGGTTGTTATTGGTGCAGTTCCTGTTGTTGTTGTGGTTGTTGGTGTAGTTTCTGTTGTTGTTATTGGTGCAGTTCCTGTTGTTGTGGTGGTTGTTGGTGTAATTCCTATCGTTGTTGTGGTAATTCCTATCGTTGTTGTTGTAGTTCCTGTTGCTGTGGTGGTTGTTTCAGTAGTTTTTGTTGTTGTTATTGTTGTTGGAATTTTTGCTGTTGTTGTGGGGGTTGTTGGTGTAATTCCTGTTTTTGTGGTTGTGGTTGGTGTAGTTCCTTTCGTTGTGGTAGCTGGAGTAGTTTCTGTTTTGTGGTGGTTGATGGTGCAGTTCTTGTTGTTGCGGTTTTTGGTACAGTTCCTATTATTGCTGTGGTTGTTGGTGTAGTTCCTGTTGTTGTGATGGTTGTTGGTGTAGTTGCTGTTCTAGTAGCTGGAGTAGTTTCTGTTGTAGTAGTGGTTGTTGGTACAGTTGCTGTTGTGGTTATTGTTGGTGTAGTTCGTGTGTTGAGGTCGCTGGTGTAGTGCCTGTTGTGGTGGTGGTTGGTGGAGTAGTTCCTGTTGTAGTAGTTGTTGGAGTAGTTCCTGTTGTTGTGGTCGCTGATGTATTTGTTGTGTAAGTTGTTGGTGTGGTTCTTGTTGCTGCAGTGGTTGTTGATGTAGTTCCTGTTATGGTGGTGGTTGTTGGTGTAGTTCTGGCTGTTGTGGTGGTTGTTGGTGTTGTTGCTGTTGTTGAGGTAGTTGTTTGTGAAATTCCTGTTTTTGTGGTTGTTGTTGGTGTAGTTCCTGTCGTTGTGGGAGCTGGAGTAGTTTCTGTTGTTGTGGTGGTTGATGGTGCAGTTCCTGTTGTTGTGGTTGTTGGTACAGTTCCTATTATTGCTGTGGTTGTTGGTGTAGTTCCTGTTGTTGTGGTGGTTGTTGGTGTAGTGTCTGTTCTAGTAGCTGGAGTAGTTTCTGTTGTAGTAGTGGTTGTTGGTACAGTTCCTGTTGTTGTGGTGATTGTTGGTGTTGTTCGTGTTGATGAGGTCGCTGGTGTAGTTCCTGTTGTGGTGGTGGTTGGTGTAGTTCCTTTTGTAGTAGTTGTTGGTGTAGTTCCTTTAATGGTGGTAGTTGTTTGTGTATATTCTGTTGTTGCAGTGGTTGTGGGTGTAGTTCCTTTGGTTGTCGTTGTGGTTGTTGGTGTAGTTCCTGTTGTTGTGGTGGTTGGTGGTGAAGTTCCTGATGTTGCGGTTGATGTTGCTGCCGTTCCTTTTGTTGTTGTTGTAGTTGTAGCTCCTGTTGTTGTGGTAGTTGTTGGTGTAGTTCCTGTGTTTTTGGTGGTTGTTGGTGTAGTTTCTGTTGTTGTAGTTTTTTGGTACAGTTCCTTTTGTTGTCGTAGTGGTTGTTTGTGTAGTTCCTTTTGTTGTGGTGGTTGTTGGTGAAGTTCTTGTTGTTGTGGTTATTGGTGCAGTTTCAGTTGTTGTTGTGGTTGATGGTGCAGTTCCTGTTGTTGTGGTTGTTGTTGGTGTAATTCCTATTGATGTGGTTGTTATTGGTGCAGTTCCTGTTGTTGTTGTGGTTGTTGGTGTAGTTTCTGTTGTTGTGATTGGTGCAGTTCCTGTTGTTGTGGTGGTTGTTGGTGTAATTCTTATCGTTGTTGTGGTAATTCGCATCGTTGTTGATGTAGTTCCTGTTGCTGTGGTGGTTGTTTCAGTAGTTTCTGTTGTTGTTATTGTTGTTGGAATTTTTGCTGTTGTTGTGGGGGTTGTTGGTGTAATTCCTGTTTTTGTGGTTGTTGTTGGTGTAGTTCCTTTCGTTGTGGTAGCTGGAGTAGTTTCTGTTGTTGTGGTGGTTGATGGTGCAGTTCCTGTTGTTGTGGTTGTTGGTACAGTTCCTATTATTGCTGTGGTTGTTGGTGTAGTTCCTGTTGTTGTGATGGTTGTTGGTGTAGGTGCTGTTCTAGTAGCTGGAGTAGTTTCTGTTGTAGTAGTGGTTGTTGGTACAGTGTCTGTTTTTGTGGTTATTGTTGGTGTAGTTCGTGTTGTTGAGGTCGCTGGTGTAGTTCCTGTTGTGGTGGTGGTTGGTGGAGTAGTTCCTGTTGTAGCAGTTGTTGGTGTAGTTCCTGTTGGTTTGGTCGCTGATGTATTTGTTGTGTAAGTTGTTGGTGTGGTTCTTGTTGCTGTAGTGGTTGTTGATGTAGTTCCTGTTATGGTGGTGGTTGTTGGTGTAGTTCTGGCTGTTGTGGTGGTTGTTGGTGTTGTTGTTGTTGTTGATGTAGTTGTTTGTGAAATTCCTGATTTTGTAGTTGTTGTTAGTGTAGTTCCTGTCGTTGTGGGAGCTGGAGTTGTTTCTGTTGTTGTGGTGGTTGATGGTGCAGTTCCTGTTGTTGTGGTTGTTGGTACAGTTCCTATTATTGCTGTGGTTGTTGGTGTAGTTCCTGTTGTTGTGGTGGTTGTTGGTGTAGTGTCTGTTCTAGTAGCTGTCGTAGTTTTTTTGTAGTAGTGGTTGTTGGTACAGTTCCTGTTGTTGTGGTGATTGTTGGTGTAGTTCGTGTTGATGAGGTCGCTGGTGTAGTTCCTGCTGTGGTGGTGGTTGGTGTAGTTCCTTTTGTAGTAGTTGTTGGTGTAGTTCCTGTAATGGTGGTAGTTAATTGTGTATATTCAGTTGTTGTAGTGGTTGTGGGTGTAGTTCCTTTGGTTGTCGTTGTGGTTGTTGGTGTAGTTCCTGTTGTTGTGATGGTTGTTGGTGTAGTTGCTGTTCTAGTAGCTGGAGTAGTTTCTGTTGTATTAGTGGTTGTTGGTACAGTTCCTGTTGTTGTGGTGAGTTGGTGTAGTTCGTGTTGATGAGGTCGCTGGTGTAGTTCCTGTTGTGGTGGTGGTTGGTGTAGTTCCTTTTGTAGTAGTTGTTGGTGTAGTTCCTGTAATGGTGGTAGTTGTTTGTGTATATTCTGTTGTTGTAGTGGTTGTGGGTGTAGTTCCTTTGGTTGTTGTTGTGGTTGTTGGTGTAGTTCCTGTTGTTGTGGTGGTTGGTGGTGAAGTTCCTGATGTGGCGGTTGATGTTGGTGCCGTTCCTTTTGTTGTAGTTGTAGTTCCTGTTGTTGTGGTAGTTGCTGGTGTAGTTCCTGTGTTTGTGGTGGTTGTTGGTGTAGTTTCTGTTGTTGTAGTGGTTGTTGGTATAGTTCCTTTTGTTGTCGTAGTGGTTGTTGGTGTAGTTCCTTTTGTTGTGGTGGTTGTTGGTGAAGTTCTTGTTGTTGTTGTTAGTAGTGCAGTTTCTGTTGTTTTAGTGGTTGTTGGAGTAGTTCCTTTTGTTGTGGTGGCTGGTTTAGTTCCTGTTGTTGTGGTGGTTGCTGTTGTAGTTCCGGTTGTTGCGGAGTTTGTTGGTGCAGTTTCTGTTGCTGTCGTGGTTGTTTGTGTAGTTCGTGTCGTTGTGGTGGTTGTTGGTGTTGGTCCTGTCGTTGTGGTGGCTGGTGTAGTTCCTGTTGATGTACTGGTTGGTGGTGTAGTTCCTGTTGTGTTGGTGGTTGTTGGTGTAGTTCTGGTTGTTGTGGTGGTTGTTGGTGTTGAGGTTGTTGATGCAGTTCCTGTTGTTGTACTGGTTGTGGGTGATGTTCTTGTTGTTGAGGTCGCTGTTGTAGTTCCTGTTTTTGCGGAAGTTGTTTGTGTTGTTCTTGTTGTTTTAGTGGTTGTTGGTGTAGTTTCTGTTGTTATAGTGGTTGTTGGTCTAGGTATTGTTATGATGGTGGTTGGTGGTGTAGTTCCTTTCGTGGTGGTGGTTGTTCGTGTAGTTTCTGTTGTTCTGGTCGCTAGTGAAGTTCCTGTTGTTGTAGAGGTTGTTGTTGTAGTTCCTGTTGTTGTTTTGGTTATTGGTGCAGTTCTTGTTGTTGAGGTGGTTGTTGGTGTAATTCCTATCGTTGTTGGGGTTGTTGTTGTTCCTGTTGCTCTGGTGGTTGTTGTTTTAGTTACTGGTTTTGTTGTGGTTGTTGGTATCATTTCTGTTGTGGTTGTTGGTGCAGTTCCTGTTGTTGTAGTGGTTGTTGGTGCAGTTCCTGTTGTTGTAGTGGTTGATGGTGCAGTTCCTGTTGTTGTGATTGTTGTTGGAGTAGGTCCTGTTGTTGTGGTAGGTTTTGGTGTAGCTCCTGTTGTTGTGATAGTTGTTGGTGTAGTTCCTGTTGTAGTTGTAATTTCTGTTGACGTAGTTTCTATTGTTGTGGCAGTTGGTTGAGTATCTGTTGATGAAATTCCTTCTGTTGTGACTGTAGAAGTAAATGATGTTATTGTAGTAGAAGAGCTTGAGGTTGTTGTAATCTCAATAGTTGTAGATGTAGACGACCTTTCCAACACGGCTATTTCATTCTCTACATCTTTTATCTCTTCTTCTACTTTGTCTTTCTCATTAATAGTTGTCTCCTTTGCCTGTATTGTTACAGTGAGCGCTACTGACACTTCCACCGCGAGCTCCAGTGTTACCCCCACAGTTCCGTCTTTGATACCCACTGTCAGGCTCTGAACAACAGATATCTGAACTCGTAGCTCAATAGTAAGTTCCCCAATCACGAAGGTGTTCCTGATCTCTACAGCTGCGATGACTTGATTCATAATACTGACAAGATAACGAATATCATCGATAGCATTTCGTTTGTGTCTCCTGAGAAGCGGATCTTTTCTAGCAGGTCTGTTTCTCAGGCGTCCACGTCCGGTTGAGGTCGGGGTGCTGGTAGAAGAGACGCCAGCGACGCTGGTGCTCAGAACCTCGACCAGAAGGGCATTCAGCTCCTCCAGGGCATCGTCCGCTTCCTGTATTTCCGCGATAGCTTCTTCCAGGGTGTCGTTCAGGGTCGTCAAATTGTTCAATTCTTCGTAGAGTATTGTAACATTTGGTGGTGTTGTTAATGCAGTTTTTGTTGTGGTGGTTAGTGGTGTAGTTCCTGTTGATGTTGTGGTTGTTGGTGAAGTCCCTGTTGTGTCTGTTGGTGGAGTCCCTGTTGTTGTAGCTGATGGTGAAGTCCCTGTTGGTGTTGCTGTTGATGTAGTTTCTGTTGTTGTGGCTGTTGATGTAGTTACTGTTGTTGTGGAGTGTTGGTGTAGTTCCTGTTGTTGTGGCTGTTGGTGTAGTTCCTGTTGTTGTGGATGTTGGTGTAGTTCCTGTTGTTGTGGCTGTTGGAGTAGTTCCTGTTGTTGTGGCTGGTGGTGTAGTTCCTGTTCTTGTGGCTGTTGGTGTAATTCCTGTTGTTGTGGCTGTTGTAGTTCCTGTTGTTGTGGCTGTTGGTGTAGTTCCTGTTGTTGTGGCTGTTGTATTTCCTGTTGTTGTGGCGGTTTGTGTAGTACCTGTTGGTGTTGCTGTTGATGTAGTTCCTGTTGTTTTGGCTGTTGATGTAGTTCCTGTTGGTGTGGCTGTTGTAGTTCCTGTTGTTGTGGCTGTTGGTGTAGTTCCTGTTGTTGTGGCTGTTGGTGTAGTCCCTGTTGTTGTGGCTGTAGGTGTAGTTCCTGTTGATGTGGCTGTTGTTGTAGTCCCTGTTGTTGTGGCTGTTGGTGTAGTTCCTGTTGTTGTGGCTGTTGGTGTAGTCCCTGTTGTTGTGGCTGTTGGTGTAGTTCCTGTTGTTGTGGCTGTTGTTGTAGCTCCTGTTGTTGTGGATACTGGTTTAGTTTCTGTTGTTGTGGCTGTTGGTGTAGTTCCTGTTGGTGTAGCTGTTGGTGTAGTCCCTGTTGTTGTGGATGTTGTTGTAGCTCCTGTTGTGGTGGCTGTTGATGCAAGTTCTGTTGAAGTGGCTGTTGATGTAGTTCCTGTTGCTGTAGCTGTTGGTGTAGTTCCTGTTGTTGTGGCTGTTGATGTAGTTCCTGTTGTTGTGGCTGTTGGTGTAGTTTCTGTTGTTCTGACTGATGGTGTAGTTCCTGTTGGTGTAGTTCCTGTTGGTGTAGTTCCTGTTGGTGTAGTTCCTGTTGGTGTAGTTCCTGTTGGTGTGTCTGTTAGTTTAATTCCTGTTGTTGTGGCTGTTGTAGTTCCTGTTGTTGTGGCTCTTGTAGTTCCTGTTGTTGTGGCTGTTGTAGTTCCTGTTGTTGTGGCTGTTAAAGTCCCTGTTGTGGTGGCTGTTGGTGTAGTCCCTGTTGTTGTGGCTGTTGGTGTAGTCCCTGTTGTTGTGGCTGTTGGTGTAGTTCCTGTTGTTGTGGCTGTTGTTTTAGCTCCTGTTGTTGTGGCTGTTGGTGTAGTTCCTGTTGTTGTAGCTGTTGTAGTTCCTGTTGTTGTGGCTGTTGTAGTTCCTATTGTTATGGCTGTTGTAGTTCCAGTTGTTGTGGCTGTTATAGTCCCTGTTGTGGTGTCTGTTGGTGGAGTCCCTGTTGTTGTGGCTGTTGGTGTAGTTCCTGTTGATGTGGCTGTTGTTGTAGTCCCTGTTGTTGTGGCTGTTAGTGTAGTTTCTGTTGTTGTGGCTGTTGGTGTAGTTCCTGTTGTTGTGGCTGTTGGTGTAGTTCCTGTTGTTGTGGCTGTTGGTGTAGTTCCTGTTGATGTGGCTGTTGGTGTAGTTCCTGTTGTTGTGGCTGTTGGAGTAGTTCCTGTTGTTGTGGCTGTTGGTGTAATTCCTGTTGTTGTGGCTGTTGTAGTTCCTGTTGTTGTGGCTGTTGCTGTAGTCCCTGTTGTTGTGGCTGTTGGTGTAGTCCCTGTTGTTGTGGCTGTTGGTGTAGTTCCTGTTGTTGTGGCTGTTGGTGTAGTCTCTGTTGTTGTGGATGTTGTTGTAGCTCCTGTTGTTGTGGATGTTGGTTTAGTTTCTGTTGTTGTGGCTGTTGGTGTAGTTCCTGTTGGTGTAGCTGTTGATGTAATTCCTGTTGTTGTGGCTGTTGTAGTTCCTGTTGTTGTGGCTGTTGGTGTTGTTTCTGTTGTTGTGGCTGTTGTAGTTCCTGTTGTTGTGGCGGTTGGTGTTGCTGTTGATGTAGTTCCTATTGTTGTGGCTGTTGGTGTAGTTTCTGTTGTTCTGGCTGTTGTAGTTCCTGTTGTTGTGGCTGTTGGTGTAGTTCCTGTTGTTGCGGCTGTTGGTGTAGTCCCTGTTGTTGTGGCTGTTGGTGTAGTTCCTGTTGGTGTAGCTGTTGGTGTAGTTCCTGTTGTGGTGGCTGTTGGTGTAGTCCCTGTTGTTGTGGATGTTGTTGTGGCTCCTGTTGTTGTGGATGTTGGTTTTGTTTCTGTTGTTGTGGCTGTTGGTGTAGTTCCTGTTGGTGTAGCTGTTGGTGTAGTTCCTGTTGTGGTGGCTGTTGGTGTAGTTCCTGTTGTTGTGGCTGTTGTAGTTCCTGTTGTTGTGGCGGTTGGTGTAGTTTCTGTTGGTGTTGCTGTTGATGTAGTTCCTGTTGTTGTGGCTGTTGGTGTAGTTCCTGTTGTTGTGGCTGTTGTAGTTCCTGTTGTTGTGGTTGTTGGTGTAGTTCCTGTTGTTGTGGCTGTTGGTGTAGTCCCTGTTGTTGTGGCTGTTGGTGTAGTTCCTGTTGTTGTGGCTGTTGGTGTAGTCCCTGTTGTTGTGGATGTTGTTGTAGCTCCTGTTGTTGTGGATGTTGGTTTAGTTTCTGTTGTTGTGGCTGTTGGTGTAGTTCCTCTTGGTGTAGCTGTTGGTGTAATTCCTGTTGTTGTGGCTGTTGTAGTTCCTGTTGTTGTGGCTGTTGGTGTAGTTTCTGTTGTTGTGGCTGTTGTAGTTCCTGTTGTTGTGGCGGTTGGTGTAGTTCCTGTTGTTGTGGCTGTTGTAGTTCCTGTTGTTGTGGCGGTTGGTGTTGCTGTTGATGTAGTTCCTATTGTTGTGGCTGTTGGTGTAGTTTCTGTTGTTCTGGCTGTTGTAGTTCCTGTTGTTGTGGCTGTTGGTGTAGTTCCTGTTGGTGTAGCTGTTGGTGTAGTTCCTGTTGTGGTGGCTGTTGGTGTAGTCCCTGTTGTTGTGGATGTTGTTGTGGCTCCTGTTGTTGTGGATGTTGGTTTAGTTTCTGTTAATGTGGCTGTTGGTGTAGTTCCTGTTGGTGTAGCTGTTGGTGTAGTTCCTGTTGTGGTGGCTGTTGATGCAATCTCTGTTGAGGTGGCTGTTGATGTAGTTCCTGTTGCTGTAGCGGTGGGTGTAGTTCCTGTTGTTGTGGCTGTTGGTGTAGTTCCTGTTGTTGTGGCTGTTGGTGTAGTTCCTGTTGTTGTGGCTGTTGTAGTTCCTGTTGTTGTGGCGGTTGGTGTAGTTCCTGTTGGTGTTGCTGTTGATGTAGTTCCTGTTGTTGTGGCTGTTGGTGTAGTTCCTGTTGTTGTGGCTGTTGTAGTTCCTGTTGTTGTGGCTGTTGGTGTAGTTCCAGTTGTTGTGGCTGTTGGTGTAGTCCCTGTTGTTGTGGCTGTTGGTGTAGTTCCTGTTGTTGTGGATGTTGGTGTAGTTCCTGTTGTTGTGGCTGTTGGTGTAGTCCCTGTTGTTGTGGCTGTTGGTGTAGTTCCTGTTGTTGTGGCTGTTGTAGTTCCTGTTGTTGTGACTGTTGGTGTAGTTCCTGTTGTGGCTGTTGGTGTAGTTCCTGCTGTTGTGGATGTTGGTGTAGTTCCTGTTGTTGTGGCTGTTGGTGTAGTCCCTGTTGTTGTGGCTGTTGGTGTAATTCCTGTTGTTGTGGCTGTTGTAGTACCTGTTGTTGTGACTGTTGGTGTAGTCCCTGTTGTTGTGGCTGTTGGTGTAGTTCCTGTTGTTGTGGCTGTTGGAGTAGTACCTGTTGTTGTGGCTGTTGGTGTAGTTCCTGTTCTTGTGGCTGTTGGTGTAATTCCTGTTGTTGTGGCTGTTGTAGTTCCTGTTGTTGTGGCTGTTTCTGTAGTTCCTGTTGTTGTGGCTGTTGCTGTAGTCCCTGTTGTTGTGGCTGTTGGTGTAGTTCCTGTTGTTGTGGCTGTTGGTGTAGTCCCTGTTGTTGTGGATGTTGTTGTAGCTCCTGTTGTTGTGGATGTTGGTTTAGTTTCTGTTGTTGTGGCTGTTGGTGTAGTTCCTCTTGGTGTAGCTGTTGGTGTAATTCCTGTTGTTGTGGCTGTTGTAGTTCCTGTTGTTGTGGCTGTTGGTGTAGTTTCTGTTGTTGTGGCTGTTGTAGTTCCTGTTGTTGTGGCGGTTGGTGTAGTTCCTGTTGTTGTGGCTGTTGTAGTTCCTGTTGTTGTGGCGGTTGGTGTTGCTGTTGATGTAGTTCCTATTGTTGTGGCTGTTGGTGTAGTTTCTGTTGTTCTGGCTGTTGTAGTTCCTGTTGTTGTGGCTGTTGGTGTAGTTCCTGTTGTTGCGGCTTTTGGTGTAGTCCCTGTTGTTGTGGCTGTTGGTGTAGTTCCTGTTGCTGTAGCTGTTGGTGTAGTTCCTGTTGTGGTGGCTGTTGGTGTAGTCCCTGTTGTTGTGGATGTTGTTGTGGCTCCTGTTGTTGTGGATGTTGGTTTAGTTTCTGTTAATGTGGCTGTTGGTGTAGTTCCTGTTGGTGTAGCTGTTGGTGTAGTTCCTGTTGTGGTGGCTGTTGATGCAATCTCTGTTGAGGTGGCTGTTGATGTAGTTCCTGTTGCTGTAGCTGTTGGTGTAGTTCCTGTTGTTGTGGCTGTTGGTGTAGTTCCTGTTGTTGTGGCTGTTGTAGTTCCTGTTGTTGTGGCGGTTGGTGTAGTTCCTGTTGGTGTTGCTGTTGATGTAGTTCCTGTTGTTGTGGCTGTTGGTGTAGTTCCTGTTGTTGTGGCTGTTGTAGTTCCTGTTGTTGTGGCTGTTGGTGTAGTTCCAGTTGTTGTGGCTGTTGGTGTAGTCCCTGTTGTTGTGGCTGTTGGTGTAGTTCCAGTTGTTGTGGCTGTTGGTGTAGTCCCTGTTGTTGTGGCTGTTGGTGTAGTTCCTGTTGTTGTGGCTGTTGTAGTTCCTGTTGTTGTGACTGTTGGTGTAGTTCCTGTTGTTGTGGCTGTTGGTGTAGTTCCTGTTGTTGTGGATGTTGGTGTAGTTCCTGTTGTTGTGGCTGTTGGTGTAGTCCCTGTTGTTGTGGCTGTTGGTGTAGTTCCTGTTGTTGTGGCTGTTGTAGTTCCTGTTGTTGTAACTGTTGGTGTAGTCCCTGTTGTTGTGGCTGTTGGTGTAGTTCCTGTTGTTGTGGCTGTTGGAGTAGTTCCTGTTGTTGTGGCTGTTGGTGTAGTTCCTGTTCTTGTGGCTGTTGGTGTAATTCCTGTTGTTGTGGCTGTTGTAGTTCCTGTTGTTGTGGTGGTTTCTGTAGTTCCTGTTGTTGTGGCTGTTGCTGTAGTCCCTGTTGTTGTGGCTGTTGGTGTAGTTCCTGTTGTTGTGGCTGTTGGTGTAGTCCCTGTTGTTGTGGATGTTGTTGTAGCTCCTGTTGTTGTGGCTGTTGGTGTAATTCCTGTTGTTGGGGCTGTTGTAGTTCCTGTTGTTGTGGCTGTTGGTGTAGTTTCTGTTGTTGTGGCTGTTGTAGTTCCTGTTGTTGTGGCGGTTGGTGTTGCTGTTGATGTAGTTCCTATTGTTGTGGCTGTTGGTGTAGTTTCTGTTGTTCTGGCTGTTGTAGTTCCTGTTGTTGTGGCTGTTGGTGTAGTTCCTGTTGTTGCGGCTGTTGGTGTAGTCCCTGTTGTTGTGGCTGTTGGTGTAGTTCCTGTTGGTGTAGCTGTTGGTGTAGTTCCTGTTGTGGTGGCTGTTGGTGTAGTCCCTGTTGTTGTGGATGTTGTTGTGGCTCCTGTTGTTGTGGATGTTGGTTTAGTTTCTGTTGTTGTGGCTGTTGGTGTAGCTCCTGTTGGTGTAGCCGTTGGTGTAGTTCCTGTTGTGGTGGCAGTTGATGCAATTTCTGTTGAGGTGGCTGTTGATGTAGTTCCTGTTGCTGTAGCTGTTGGTGTAGTTCCTGTTGTTGTGGCTGTTGGTGTAGTTCCTGTTGTTGTGGCTGTTGTAGTTCCTGTTGTTGTGGCGGTTGGTGTAGTTCCTGTTGGTGTTGCTGTTGATGTAGTTCCTGTTGTTGTGGCTGTTGGTGTAGTTCCTGTTGTTGTGGCTGTTGTAGTTCCTGTTGTTGTGGCGGTTGGTGTAGTTCCTGTTGGTGTTGCTGTTGGTGTAGTTCCTGTTGTTGTGGCTGTTGGTGTAGTCCCTGTTGTTGTGGCTGTTGGTGTAGTTCCTGTTGTTGTCGCTGTTGTAGTTCCTGTTGTTGTGGCTATTGGTGTAGTTCCTGTTGTTGTGGCTGTTGGTGTAGTCCCTGTTGTTGTGGCTGTTGGTGTAGTTCCTGTTGTTGTGGCTGTTGGTGTGGTCCCTGTTGTTGTGGATGTTGTCGTAGCTCCTGTTGTTGTGGATGTTGGTTTAGTTTCTGTTATTGTGGCTGTTTGTGTAGTTCCTGTTGGTGTAGCTGTTGGTGTAGTTCCTGTTGTGGTGGCTGTTGATGCAATTTCTGTTGAGGTGGCTGTTGATGTAGTTCCTGTTGCTGTAGCTGTTGGTGTAGTTCCTGTTGTTGTGGCTGTTGGTGTAGTTCCTGTTGTTGTGGCTGTTTGTGTAGTTTCTGTTGTTCTGACTGATGGTGTAGTTCCTGTTGGTGTTGTTCCTGTTGATGTGTCTGTTAGTTTAATTCCTGTTGTTGTGGCTGTTGTAGTTCCTGTTGTAGTGGCTGTTGTAGTTCCTGTTGTTGTGGCTGTTGTAGTTCCTGTTGGTGTGGCTGTTGTAGTTCCTGTTGTGGTGGCTGTTGATGCAATTTCTGTTGAGGTGGCTGTTGATGTAGTTCCTGTTACTGTAGCTAATGTAGTTTCTGTTGTTGTGGCGGTTGGTGTAGTTCCTGTTGGTGTTGCTGTTGATGTAGTTCCTGTTGTTGTGGCTGTTGGTGTAGTTCCTGTTGTTGTGGCTGTTGTAGTTCCTGTTGTTGTGGCGGTTGGTGTAGTTCCTGTTGGTGTTGCTGTTGATGTAGTTCCTGTTGTTGTGGCTGTTGGTGTTGTTCCTGTTGTTGTGGCTGTTGTAGTTCCTGTTGTTGTGGCTGTTGGTGTAGTTCCTGTTGTTGTTGCTGTTGGTGTAGTCCCTGTTGTTGTGGCTGTTGGTGTAGTTCCTGTTGTTGTGGCTGTTGGTGTAGTCCCTGTTGTTGTGGATGTTGTTGTAGCTCCTGTTGTTGTGGATGTTGGTTTAGTTTCTGTTGTTGTGGCTGTTTGTGTAGTTCCTGTTGGTGTAGCTGTTGGTGTAGTTCCTGTTGTGGTGGCTGTTGATGCAATTTCTGTTGAGGTGGCTGTTGATGTAGTTCCTGTTGCTGTAGCTGTTGATGTAGTTCCTGTTGTTGTTGCTGTTTGTGTCGTTTCTGTTGTTCTGACTGATGGTGTAGTTCCTGTTGGTGTAGTTCCTGTTGATGTGTCTGTTAGTTTAATTCCTGTGGTTGTGGCTGTTGTAGTTCCTGTTGTAGTGGCTGTTGTAGTTCCTGTTGTTGTGGCCGTTGTAGTTCCTGTTGGTGTGGCTGTTGTAGTTCCTGTTGAGGTGGCTGTTGATGTAGTTCCTGTTACTGTAGCTGTTGGTGTAGTTCCTGTTGTTGTGTCTGTTGGTGGAGTCCCTGTTGTTGTAGCTGTTGAAGTCCCTGTTGGTGGTGCTATTGATGCATTTTCTGTTGTGGTGGCTGTTTGTGTAGTCCCCGTTGTTGAGGCTGTTGGTGTAGTTACTGTTGTTGTGGATGTTGGTGTAGTTCCTGTTGTTGTGGCTGTTGGTGTAGTCCCTGTTGGTGTTGCTATTGATGCAGTTTCTGTTGTGGTGGCTGTTGGTGTAGTCCCCGTTGTTCTGGCTGTTGGTGTAGTTGCTGTTGTTGTGGATGTTGGTGTAGTTCCTGTTGTTGTGGATGTTAGTGTAGTTCCTATTGTTGTGGCTGTTGGTGTAGTTCCTGTTGTTATGGCTGTTGGTATAGTTCCTGTTCTTGTGGCTGTTGTAGTTCCTGTTGTTGTGGCTGTTGCTGTAGTCCCTGTTGTTGTGGCTGTTGTAGTTCCTGTTGTTATGGCTGTTGGTATAGTTCCTGTTCTTGTGGCTGTTGTAGTTCCTGTTGTTGTGGCTGTTGCTGTAGTCCCTGTTGTTGTGGCTGTTGTAATTCCTGTTGTTGTGGCTGTTGGTGTAGTTCCTGTTGTTGTGGCTGTTGTAGTTCCTGTTGTTGTGGCGGTTGGTGTAGTTCCTGTTGGTGTTGCTGTTGATGTAGTTCCTGTTGTTGTGGCTGTTGGTGTAGTTCCTGTTGTTGTGGCTGTTGTAGTTCTTGTTGTTGTGGCTGTTGTAGTTCCTTTTGTTGTGGCTGTTGGTGTAGCTCCTGTTGTTGTGGATGTTGGTTTAGTTTCTGTTGTTGTGGCTGTTGGTGTAGTTCCTGTTGGTGTAGCTGTTGGTGTAGTTCCTGTTGTGGTGGCTGTTGATGCAATTTCTGTTGAGGTGGCTGTTGATGTAGTTCCTGTTGTTGTGGCTGTTGGTGTAGTTCCTATTGTTGTGGCTGTTGGTGTAGTTTCTGTTGTTCTGACTGATGGTGTAGTTCCTGTTGGTGTAGTTCCTGTTGATGTGTCTGTTAGTTTAATTCCTGTTGTTGTGGCTGTTGTAGTTCTTGTTGTTGTTGCTGTTGTAGTTCCTGTTGTTGTTGCTGTTGTAGTTCCTGTTGTTGTGGCTGTTTGTGTAGGTCCTGTTGTTGTGACTGTTTGTGTAGTTCCTGTTGGTGTAGTGCCTGTTGGTGTAGTCCCTGTTGTTGTGGCTGTTGGTGTAGTTCCTGTTGTTGTGACTGTTTGTGTAGTTCCTGTTGTTGTGACTGTTGATTTCCCTGTTGTTGTGGCGTTTGGTGTAGTTCCTGTTGGTGTAGTTCCTGTTGGTGTAGTTCCTGTTGTTGTGGCTGATGGTGTAGTTCCTATTGTTTTTGCCGTTGATGCAGTTTCTGTTATTGTGGCTGTTGGTGTAGTTCCTATTCCTGAGGCTGTTGGTGTAGTTCCTGTTGTTGTGGTTGTTATTGGAGTCCCCGTTGTTCTGGCTGTTGGTGAAATCCCTGTTGTTGTTGTGGTTGTAGTTCCTGTTGTTGCGGCTGTTGGTGGAATCCTTGTTGAAGTTCCTTCTTTTTTGACTGTAGATGTAAATGATGTTATTGTAGTTGAAGAGCTTGAGGTTGTTGTAGCCTTAATAGTTGAAGACGTTGTCGATCCTTCCAACACGGCTATTTGATCCTGTACATTTTTTATCTCATCTTCTACTCTGTTTTTCTCAGTAATAGTTGTCTCCTTTGCCTGTATTGCTATATTGAGCGCCACTGACACTTCCACCGCGAGCTCCAGTGTTGCTCCAACACTTCCGTCTTTGATGCCCACTGTCACCTTTTGGACAACAGTTACCTGAGTTTGTAGCTCAATAGTAAGTGCCGCAATCACGTAAGTGTTCCTGATCACTACCGCTTCGACGACTTGATTCATAATACTGACAAGATCACGAATATCATCGATAGCATTTCGTTTGTGTCTCCTGAGAAGCGGATCTTTTCTAGCAGGTTTGTTTCTCAGGCGTCCACGTCTGGTTGAGGTCGGGGTGCTGGTAGAGGAGACGCCAGCGATGGTGGTGTTGAGGGTCTGGACCAGGAGGTCATACAATTCTTGCAGGGCGTCCTGCGCTTCCTGTATGGCGCTGATCGCATCGGTTAGGACGCTGTTTAGCCTGATTAAGTTTGCTAATATTTCGTACAATTCGGAAATTGAAGGGTTTTTGGTTGTCGTGGTTGTGGTAATGGTGGAAGGTGTTGTTCCTGCTGCTGTGGTATTTGGTGGAGTTCCCGTTGTCGTAGCTGTAATATATATATATATATATATATATATTATATATATATATATACATATATATATATATATATATATATATATATATATATATAATATATATATATATATATATATATTAAGAATTTGTATATAGATCGATATATTATCCACGTTTTATTGATATTATCATAAACTCACTTCTACACCCTCCCTCACTCACACACCACCCCTCACTCACACAACTCCCTGACTCACACACCACCCGTCACTCACACACCTCCCCTCACTCACACACCTCCCTCACTCACACACCTCCCCTCACTCACACACCTCCCCTCACTCACACACCTCCCTCACTCACACACCTCCCACACTCACACACCTCCCTCACTCACACACCTCCCTCACTCACACACCTCCCTCACTCACACACCTCTCTCACTCACACACCTCCCTCACTCACACACCTCCCTCACTCACACACCTCCCTCACTCACACACCTCCCTCACTCACACACCTCCCTCACTCACACACCTCTCTCACTCACACACCTCCCTCACTCACACACCTCCCTCACTCACACACCACCCCTCACTCACACACCTCCCTCACTCACACACCTCCCTCACTCACACACCTCCCTCACTCACACACCTCCCTCACTCACACACCTCCCTTACTCACACACCTCCCTCACTCACACACCTCTCTCACTCACACACCTCCCTCACTCACACACCTCCCCTCACTCACACACCTCCCTCACTCACACACCTCTCTCACTCACACACCTCCCCTCACTCACACACCTCCCTCACTCACACACCTCCCTCACTCACACACCTCTCTCACTCACACACCTCCCTCACTCACACACCTCCCTCACTCACACACCTCCCCTCACTCACACACCTCTCACTCACACACCTCCCTCACTCACACACCTCCCTCACTCACACACCTCCCTCACTCACACACCTCCCTCACTCACACACCTCCCTCACTCACACACCTCTCTCACTCACACACCTCCCTCACTCACACACCTCTCTCACTCACACACCTCCCTCACTCACACACCTCCCTCACTCACACACCTCCCCTCACTCACACACCTCCCTCACTCACACACCTCCCTCACTCACACACCTCCCTCACTCACACACCTCCCTCACTCACACACCTCCCTCACTCACACACCTCCCTCACTCACACACCTCTCTCACTCACACACCTCCCTCACTCACACACCTCCCTCACTCACACACCTCCCCTCACTCACACACCTCCCCTCACTCACACACCTCCATCACCTGTCTCACTCGCACTCCTCCCTCACTCACACACCTCTCTCACTCACACTCCTCCCTCACTCCCTCACCTCTCTCACTCACACACCTCCCTCACTCACAAACCTCCCTCACCTTTCTCACTCACACACCTCCCTCACTCACACACACCTCCCTCACTCACACACCTCCCTCACTCACACACCTCCCTCACTCACACACCTCTCACACTCACACACCTCCCTCACTCACACACCTCCCCTCACTCACACACCTCCCACACTCACACACCTCCCTCACTCACACACCTCCCCTCACTCACACACCTCCCACACTCACACACCTCCCTCACTCACAAACCTCCCTCACCTTTCTCACTCACACACCTCCCACACTCACACACCTCCCTCACTCAAATACCTCCCTAACTCACACACCTCCCTCACTCACACACCTCCCTCACTCACACACCTCCCCTCACCTCTCTCACTCACACTCCTCCCTCACTCCCTCACCTCTCTCACTCACACACCTCCCTCACTCACAAACCTCCCTCACTCCCTCACCTTTCTCACTCACACACCTCCAACACTCACACACCTCCCTCACTCACACACCTCCCTCACTCACACACCTCTCTCACTCACACACTTCCCTCACTCACACACCTCCCTCATTCACACACCTCCCTCACTTGTCTCACTCACACACCTCTCTCTCACCCACACACTTCCATCACTCACTCACCTCTCTCTCACCCACACACTTCCATCACTCACACACCTCCCTCAATCACACACCTTCCTCACCTCTCACCCACACACTTCCCTCACTCACGCACCCCTCTCACTCTCACACCTCCCTCACTCACAGATCACTCACATCCTGTTTCTAATATATGTAAACGATCATCCGGAGGGTATAGACTCATTCCTCTCAATGTTTGCTGATGATGCAAAAATTATGGGAAGAATCAAGACAGATAAAGATAGACAGAGACTACAGGATGATCTGGACAAACTGGAGGAATTGTCTAGAAAATGGCTGCTAAAGTTCAACTCAGGAAAGAGTAAAGTAATGAAATTAGGCGAAGGGAGCAGGAGGCTGAACACAAGGTACCATCTGGGATGTGAAATCCTGCAAGAGTCAAATAGAAAAAAAGATCTGGAGGTTGATATCACACCGAACCTGTCCTCCAGAGGCCGACATCAAAAGGAAGTCATCAGCGGTATATGCTAGGTTGGCTAACATAAGAACTGCCTATAGAAACTTGTGTAAGGAATCGTTCAGAACCCTGTATACCACTTATGTCTGATCAATCGTGGAATATGCAGCTCCAGCCTGGAGTCCATACCTAGTTAAACACAAGCCATAGCTAATGAAGTCAAGACCGAACCAAAGCTACTACAGTCACATCAAGAGGAAAACAACAGTGAAGGAACAGGCGATGAACCTTAGGACGGGTGAGGACAGGTACACAGAGAATGACAAAGAGGTGTGTGAAGAACTCAACAAAAGGTTCCAGGAGGCCTTTTCAGTAGAACAAGGAGAGGTCACGGCGCTAGGAGAGGTGGTAGCAAACCAGGCGACCTTGGAAAGGTTCGAAATTACGAGAGATGAGGTCAAGAAGCACCTATTGAAGCTGGACGTGAGAAAAGCTGTTGGGCCGGAGGAATCTCGCCATGGGTATTGAAAGAGTGTGCAGGAGCACTTTGCCACTCTCCATAGTGTATAGTAGGTCACTTGAAACGGGAGACCTACAGAAATATGGACGACGGCTAATGTAGTTCCAATATACATAAAGGGTGACAGACAAGAGGCACTGAACTACAGGCCAGTCTCCTTAACTTGTATATCATGCAAGGTGATGGAGAAGATTGTGAGAAAAAACCTAGTAACTCATCTGGAGAGAAGGGATTTCGTGACAACCCATCTACATGGGTTCAGGGAGGGTAAAGCTTGCCTTACAGGCTTAAAAATAGAATTCTACGATCAGGTGACAAAGATTAAGCAAGAAAGAGAAGGATGGGCGGACTGCATTTTTTTGGACTGTCGGAAAGCCTTTGACGCAGTACCCCATAGAAGGCTGATGCATAAGCTGGAGAAACAGGCAGGAGTAACTGGTAGGGCGCTCCAGTGGATAAGGGAGTACGTAAGCAATAGGAAGCAGAGAGTTACAGTAAGGAGTGAGACCTCAGATTGACGTGAAGTTACCAGTGGAGTCCCACAGGGCTCTGTACTCTGACCTATCCTGTTTCTGATATACGTAAATGATCTCATTCCCCTCAATGTTTGCTGACGACGCCAAAATTATGAGAAGGATTCAGACAGAGGAGGACAGATTGAGGCTTCAAGAAGACCTGGACAAGCTGCAGGAATGGTCGAACAAATGGTTGTTAGAGTTTAACCCAAGCAAATGTAATTTAATGAAGATAGGGGTAGGAACCAGGAGACCAGATACAAGGTATCATTTGGGAGAAGAAATACTTCAAGAGTCAGAGAGAGAGAGAAAGACCTGGGGGTTGATATCACGCCAGACCTGTTCCCTGAAGCTCATATCAAGAGGATAACATCAGCGGCATATGCCAGGTTGGCTAACATAAGAACGGCCTTTAAAAACTTGTGTAAGGAATCTTTCAGAATCTTTCAATCCTGGAGTATGCAGCTCCAGCATGGAGTCCATATCTAGTCAAGCATAAGACTAAACGGGAAAAGGTTCAAAGGTTTGCCACCAGACTAGTACCCGAGCTGAGATGTATGAGCTACGAGGAGAGACTACGGGAATTAAACCTCACTTCGTTGGAAGACAGAAGAGTTAGGGGGGACATGATCACCACACTCAAGATTCTCAAGGGAATCGACAGGGTAGATAAAGACAGGCTATTTAACACAAGGGGCACACGCACTAGGGGACACAGGTGGAAAATGAGTGCCCAAATGAGCCACGGAGATATTAGAAAGAACTTTTTCAGTGTCAGAGTGGTTAATAAATGTAATGCACTAGGAAGTCATGTGGTGGAGGCTGACTCCATACACAGTTTCAAATATAGGTATGATAGAGCCTTGTAGGCTCAGGAATCTGTACACCAGCTGATTGACGGTTGAGAGGCAGGACCAAAGAGACATAGCTCAACCCCCGCAAGCACAACTAGGCGAATATAACTAGGCGAGTACACCCCCCCTCACTCACTCACCTCCTCTTACTCACACACCTTCCCTCACTCACACGCACACACACACACCTCCCTCACTCACTCACACACCTTCCTCACTCACACACCTCCCTCACTCACACACACACCTCCCTCACTCACACACCTCCCCTCACTCACACACACACCTCCCTCACTCACACACCTCACTCACTCACACACCTCTCACTCACACACCTCCCCTCACACACACACCTCCCTCACTCACATACCTCCCCTCACTCACACACCTCCCTCACTCACACACCTCCCTCACACACCTCCCTCATTCACACACCTCCCTCACACACCTCTCTCACTCACTATTGGTCGCTGGGAGGCAGCAGAAGCAGGTGCTCCCTTTGCAGCCGGAGCTGTCCAGCAGGCCGGTGGTGCACCTCTTCCTGCTGGTGACGCACCAGCCTCCCGCGCGCCTGCATGAGGGCCTCACGATGCACTTTAGACGGCAACACCTGCACTGGTAGCCCTGACACCCGCCCTTCACCTCTTGCTGGCTGGAGGAGCACCTCTTGCTGCTGCAGGAGCCTCCGGCCCTCTTACACTTGCGTCTTATCTTACAGTCCGCTGCGCAGCACTTGCAGCCTCGTCCACCGCAGCCTTTGGCGATCTCTCGCTCCTGACGGGAGCACTTCCCCTTGCATTTACCAGAGTACTTCTTGCAACTCTTTTTGACTTTGCAATCTGAGGTGTACACAAGGTTATTACCAGGAGGTACTCTCATATGTCGCTTAATTAATTTATATTTACCTGCAGATGTGTCAAACAGCTGAAGTTAAATATATCACCAGCAGACACTTTACTGTGTTTACACTTGCAACTACTCTACTGCCTGAATGTTTGAGGATCACTTCTCTATCTCTACTCCACTGCCCATATGTCCCCTAGACCATTACTCGACTACCTGTATGGCTAAAGGTAATATCTCTATCAAATACGAATTTCACTTAATTCGTCTGTATAACCTTTAACCTTCACTCACACACCTCCCCTCACTCACACACTTCCCTCACTCACACACCTCCCTCACTCACACACCTCCCCTCACTCACACACCTTCGTCCCGGAACTGAGAAGAATGAGCTACGAGGAAAGGCTAAAGGAGCTGAACCTCACATCCCTGGAAAACAGAAGAGTAAGAGGAGACATGATAACCACCTACAAAATTCTCAGGGGAATTGACAGGGTGGACAAAGACAAACTCTTCAGCACGGGTGGAACACGAACAAGGGGACACAGGTGGAAACTTAGTACCCAGATGAGTCACAGAGACGTTAGAAAGAATTTTTCAGTGCCAGAGTAGTTAATAAATGGAATGCACTAGGCAGTGATGTGGTGGAGGCTGACTCCATACCCAGTTTCAAATGTAGATATGATAGAGCCCAGTAGGCTCAGGAACCTGTACACCAGTTGATTGACAGGTAAGAGGCGGGACCAAAGAGCCAGAGCTCATCCCCTGCAAGCACAATTAGGTGAGTACACCTCCCCTCACACACACCTCCCTCACTCACACACCTCCTCTCACTCACACACCTCCCCTCACTCACACACCTCCCTCACTCACACACCTCCCTCACTCACACACCTCCCCTCACTCACACCACCTCCCTCACTCACAAACCTCCCCTCACTCACACACCTCCCTCACTCACACACCTCCCTTACTTACACACCTCCCTCACTCACACACCTCCCTCACTCACACACCTCCCCTCACTCACACACCTCTCACTCACACACCTCCCATCACTCACACACCTCCCTCACTCACACTCCTCTCCTCACTCACACACCTCCCTCACTCACCTCCCTCACTCACCTCCCTCACTCACATACCTCCCCTCACTCACACACCTCACTCACTCACACACCTCTCTCACTCACACACCTCCCTCACTCACACACCTCCCCTCACTCACACCACCTCCCTCACTCACAAACCTCCCCTCACTCACAACCTCCCTCACTCACACACCTCCCTTACTTACACACCTCCCTCACTCACACACCTCCCTCACTCACACACCTCCCCTCACTCACACACCTCTCACTCACACACCTCCCATCACTCACACACCTCCCTCACTCACACTCCTCTCCTCACTCACACACCTCCCTCACTCACCTCCCTCACTCACCTCCCTCACTCACATACCTCCCCTCACTCACACACCTCACTCACTCACACACCTCTCTCACTCACACTCCTCTCCTCACTCACACACCTCCCTCACTCACACACCTCCCCTCACTCACACACCTCCCCTCACTCACACACCTCCCCTCACTCACACACCTCCCTCACTCACACACTTCCCTCACTCACACCTCCCTCACTCACACACCTCCCACACCTCTCTCACTCACACACCTCCCTCACTCACACACCTCCCTCACTCACACACCTCCCATCACTCACACACCTCCCTCACTCACACACTTCACTCAATCACACACCTCACTCACTCACACACCTCCCTCACTCACACACCTCCCTCACTCACACACCTCCCCTCACTCACACACCTCCCTCAATCACACACCTCCCACACTCACACACCTCTCTCACTCACACACCTCCCTCACTCACACACCTCCCCTCACTCACACACCTCCCTCACTCACACACCTCCCTCACTCACACACCTCCCTCACGCACACACCTCCCCTCACTCACACACCTCCCCTCACGCACACACCTCCCCTCACGCACACACCGCCCCTCACTCACACACACACCTCCCTCACTCACACACCTCCCCTCACTCACACACACACCTCCCTCACTCACACACCTCACTCACTCACACACCTCTCACTCACGCACCTCCCTCACTCACACACACACCTCCCTCACTCACATACCTCCCTCACTCACACACCTCCCTCACTCACATACCTCCCCTCACTCACACACCTCCCTCACTCACATACCTCCCCTCACTCACGCACCTCCCTCACTCACACACCTCCCTCACTCACATGACCTCCCCTCACTCACACACCTCTTTCACTCACACACCTCCCCTACTCACACACCTCCCTCACTCACGCACCTCCCTCTCTCACACACCTCCCTCACTCCACAACACCTCCCTCACTCACACACCTCCCCTCACTCACACACCTCCCTCACTCACACACCTCCCCTCACTCACACACCTCCCTCACTCACATACCTCCACTCACTCACACACCTCCCTCACTCACATACCTCCCTCACTCACGCACCTCCCTCACTCACACACACACCTCCTCACTCACAACACCTTCCTCACTCACACACCTCCCCTCACTCACACACCTCCCTCACTCCACACACCTCCCCTCACTCACACACCTCCCTCACTCACACACCTCCCCTCCTCACACACCTCCCTCACTCACACACCTCCCCTCACTCACACACCTCCCCTCACACACAACCCTCCCTCACTCACACACCTCCCTCACTCACACACCTCACTCACTCACACACCTCACTCACTCACCACACCTCCCCTCACTCACACACCTCCCTCACTCACATACCTCCCCCTCACTCACACACCTCCCTCACTCACGCACCTCCCTCACTCACGCACCTCCCTCACTCACACACACACCTCCCTCACACATACACCTCCCCTCACTCACACACCTCCCTCACTCACATACCTCCCCTCACTCACACACCTCCCTCACTCACGCACCTCCCTCACTCACGCACCTCCCTCACTCACACACACACCTCCCTCACTCACGCACCTCCCTCACTCACACACCTCCCCTCACTCACACACCTCTCACTCACGCACCTCCCTCACTCACACACACACCTCCCTCACTCACTCACCTCCCTCACTCACACACCTCCCCTCACTCACACACCTCCCTCACTCACACACCTCCCTCACTCACACACCTCCCCTCACTCACACACCTCCCTCACTCACACACCTCCCCTCACTCACACACATCCCTCACTCACTAATGGTCTCTGGGAGGCAGCAGAAAGCAGGTGCTCCCTTTGCAGCCGGAGCTGTCCAGCAGGCCGGTGGTGCACCTCTTCCTGCTGGTGACGCACCAGCCTCCCGCGCGCCTGCATGAGGGCCTCACGATGCACTTTGGATGGCAGCACCTGCACTGGTAGCCCTGACACCCGCCCTTCACCTCTTGCTGGCTGGAGGAGCACCTCTTGCTGCTGCAGGAGCCTCCGGCCCTCTTACACTTTCGTCTTATCTTACAGTCCGCTGCGCAGCACTTGCAGCCTCGTCCACCGCAGCCTTTGGCGATCTCTCGCTCCTGACGGGAGCACTTACCCTTGCATTTACCAGAGTACTTCTTGCAACTCTTTTTGGACTTTGCAATCTGAGGTGTACACAAGGTTATTACCAGGAGGTACTCTCATATGTCGCTTAATTAATTTATATTTACCTGCAGATGTGTCAAACAGCTGAAGTTAAATATATCACCAGCAGACACTTTACTGTGTTTACACTTGCAACTACTCTACTGCCTGAATGTTTGAGGATCACTTCTCTATCTCTACTCCACTGCCCATATGTCCCCTAGACCACTACTCGACTACCTGTATGGCTAAAGGTAATATCTCTATCAAATACGAATTTCACTTAATTCGTCTGTATAACCTTTAACCTTCACTCACACACCTCCCCTCACTCACACACTTCCCTCATTCACACACTTCCCTCACTCACACACCTCCCCTCACTCACACACTTCCCTCATTCACACACTTCCCTCACTCACACACCTCCCCTCACTCACACACCTTCGTCCCGGAACTGAGAGGATTGAGCTACGAGGAAAGGCTAAAGGAGCTGAACCTCACATCCCTGGAAAACAGAAGAGTAAGGGGAGACATGATAACCACCTACAAAATTCTCAGGGGAATTGACAGGGTGGACAAAGACAAACTCTTCAGCACGGGTGGAACACGAACAAGGGGACACAGGTGGAAACTTAGTACCCAGATGAGTCACAGAGACGTTAGAAAGTATTTTTTTCAGTGCCAGAGTAGTTAATAAATGGAATGCACTAGGCAGTGATGTGGTGGAGGCTGACTCCATACCCAGTTTCAAATGTAGATATGATAGAGCCCAGTAGGCTCAGGAACCTGTACACCAGTTGATTGACAGGTAAGAGGCGGACCAAAGAGCCAGAGCTCATCCCCCGCAAGCACAATTAGGTGAGTACACCTCCCCTCACACACACCTCCCTCACTCACACACCTCCCCTCACTCACACCTCCCCTCACTCACACACCTCCCCTCCACTCACACACCTCCCTCACTCACACACCTCCCCTCACTCACACACCTTCCCTCACTCACACACCTCCCTCACTCACAAACCTCCCCTCACTCACACACCTCCCTCACTCACACACCTCCCTTACTTACACACCTCCCTCACTCACACACCTCCTCACTCACACACCTCCCCTCACTCACACACCTCTCACTCACACACCTCCCATCACTCACACACCTCCCTCACTCACACTCCTCTCCTCACTCACACACCTCCCTCACTCACCTCCCTCACTCACACACCTCCCCTCACTCACACACCTCACTCACTCACACACCTCTCTCACTCACACTCCTCTCCTCACTCACACACCTCCCTCACTCACACACCTCCCCTCACTCACACACCTCCCCTCACTCACACACCTCCCCTCACTCACACACCTCCCTCACTCACACACTTCCCTCACTCACACCTCCCTCACTCACACACCTCCCACACCTCTCTCACTCACACACCTCCCTCACTCACACACCTCCCTCACTCACACACCTCCCATCACTCACACACCTCCCTCACTCACACACTTCACTCAATCACACACCTCACTCACTCACACACCTCCCTCACTCACACACCTCTCTCACTCACACACCTCTCCTCACTCACTATTGGTCGCTGGGAGGCAGCAGAAGCAGGTGCTCCCTTTGCAGCCGGAGCTGTCCAGCAGGTCGGTGGTGCACCTCTTCCTGCTGGTGACGCACCAGCCTCCCGCGCGCCTGCATGAGGGCCTCACGATGCACTTTAGACGGCAACACCTGCACTGGTAGCCCTGACACCCGCCCTTCACCTCTTGCTGGCTGGAGGAGCACCTCTTGCTGCTGCAGGAGCCTCCGGCCCTCTTACACTTGCGTCTTATCTTACAGTCCGCTGCGCAGCACTTGCAGCCTCGTCCACCGCAGCCTTTGGCGATCTCTCGCTCCTGACGGGAGCACTTCCCCTTGCATTTACCAGAGTACCTCTTGCAACTCTTTTGACTTTGCAATCTGAGGTGTACACAAGGTTATTACCAGGAGGTACTCTCATATGTCGCTTAATTAATTTATATTTACCTGCAGATGTGTCAAACATCTGAAGTTAAATATATCACCAGCAGAAACTTTACTGTGTTTACACTTGCAACTACTCTACTGCCTGAATGTTGAGGATCACTTCTCTATCTCTACTCCGCTGCTAATATGCCCCCAAGACCACTACTCGAGTACCTGTATGGCTAAAGGTAATATCTCTATCAAATACGAATTTCACTTAATTCGTCTGTATAACCTTTAGATGATCATAAATGAACTTGGCGGGAATAAAAGGCGGAGAACAGCACCTCACACATTTAAGGAAGATTGTATAGATGTCTGAATACTTTATTTAAAATAAATTGGCCTATGATAAGTATGAATATCGGAAATCAATTCTCGGAAATCCGACATACATGTTAACATATAACAGTTACCCATTAAGAATCAGAGAATGGGAGTTTCATGACGTCATCAACACCACGTTAATATATTAACTCTCATTTCTTTTGAACTTCAGTCTAGTGTTTAAACTTAATAAAATAGTATTCACTAGGACTGAATATAAATAAATACTCCAGAAAATATAGCTTGGTTCCCTTATTACTGCTGTTGTTTGTTGTTGATTTAGGGGCGACGGCGGTCGTGGGATCGGATGTGCCCCGGCGTACCCGTGATGGGTTAATCGCAAAGCCTGGAAAAGTGGAACGCCAAGCCAAATCGCGAAACGAGTGGCACCAAATACTATAAAGTTATAATATATGGCAAATAAACGCACAGACGGGCAGATGATCGGGAAGCCCCAGGAGTCCCTCAGGGTGACAAGCACCGGCCCCGCTCCACACAGAGAACACCAGGTAGCAAAACCAAAACTCGGCCCCCAACTAAAACGCAAAAAATCATCCAGTCCCCCCGGCAGAGCAAAAGCCGGCCGCACACCACGGCTGAGGGCAAACCAGGAGCCCACAAGACCCACCAACCCCCGGCACCTCTCGGCCAAGCCGGCCTCCGAACACCGTCACCCCGCCGGGAGAACCAGCCAGAACACGCAAAAAAAAAACAAAAAATCTATCAACAATCGCGTGACCTAAGTCGATATGTGCGCCAGGCGTCGAACAACCGGACAGTTGAATAGGGATGCCAAACGGCAGTAGCAAAGCCCAAACGCGAAAACAAGACGTGATCAGGCGGCTCCCAAGCGGAGGAGGTGTCCAGACGTCCGCTCGGCGTCAAGGTTGAACCAGGACCCCTTTTTACTGTTAAATAGAACCAGCAGATATTGTTGGAACGCCACCAGAGGAGGAGGCGACAGAACTTGTAAACAAAGATACGAAACAGAGAGGGCTCCTCTCGAGCAAGCACAACTCGTCATAGACTCCCAAAATATGAGTCATCCAACCGAGTAACTGCAATTGTGACCCCTACAGCAAAGAGAAGAGCTAAGTACCCGATTTCCCAACATCTTATATTAGTAGTGATCACTATATAATATTTAATAGGTAGCCGGTTATTAGCATACAAAACACAAACAGAATAAATGTTTTACTCAGCACTACACACACATTATTTCATGTCACACCTGTACTTTATATGTTTAAGGAACCATCACTAATGTCCTTTACTTTGGCAGGTAAATTGGGATTTGGAGTTACTGACAAGATAAGCTGGCCCATACAAAGTTTCTTGCTACCCTAGCTGCTACACAGATGCCACAGTGTCAGGTCACCATTACAAGGCCCTGGACCACATGTGCCACACCCTAACATATCCAGCCTAACTAGGCCATAACAACTACAGCTAAGTATATAACAATCTTTTAAGCAATAAAGTAGATAGATTTAATAATACTGTAGATTAGGCCACCATATTTGGAATAATTCATATTTAGCAAGAGGTGAACAATTGTAATTTATAATATATCCACTCATTGGTGGTATAAGTTATAACTGTCCCTCCAAACTATGCGCAGATAAGTTCTGGCAGGCTGAATCAAATATACAGTCCACTTAGAATCATAATAATTCAATATTGAAGTTAACAAAAATATAATAAATGCCTGCTAAGATTTTCCCACATCAATTGCCAACAATTCTCTCTCTATTTGGAGAGTGACATGTAAGTGTTGTTAAAGAGCCCCCTCCAATTTCTTCCCAGATCCGGCATTAAGAGTCATATTAGTTTGCCCTGCTGATTCTCTGAGATGCAGGGAGTCTGTTGATATATGTGGCGACCAGATCGGCCGCCTAATAAGGGATAAATTTAAATGTATAAGTTTGGTAGGTAAAGGGGGAAGTAGCGCCCTTGAGGCAAACAAAATGGTGCCCCCTTCTAGCAAATCCGCCATTTTGTGGACGACGCCAGCCGGTTGCGGATTGGCTGGCTTTGGTCACTTGCCCGCGAGCGACCAATCAGAGCCTTCAGTGACGTAACCGAGTGCCTCTGGTGGCGCAAGCGGAGGTGGCATCAGAGTTGATCTGACTGTGAGGGCGAGAGGACGTGCCTCAATCAGCTCTCGAGGATTGGAGACTCTGGGAGTCTCTCTCAGTTGATTATAGCTAGCCATTGCAGCTCACCATTGTTACTGGAGACCCTGTGCTTCTGGGAAGCAAGAAGAAACCAAGTTTAGTGGGCAAAGAAATGCCAAAACATGAGGAATTGGTCGACGACGATGCTGGAGGGCCTAGATGGTGTAGCGGGCAGGCATGCCCGCTACACCTACTGAGAGCGTTCGAGAGCGCTACTGGGTCACATCCACTGAGAGCGTTCGAGGGACAGGCTGGATCACGATACACTCTGTCCACTATCATTCCGATTGTTCATCCACAGGTACGTTGGTAAACAGTAATTCTACGTCCAACGAGGCTCTTATCCCTGTGGCCCGTGTTCCCCGCAGTAAGTCAACAAATTCCTTTGGAGACCTTCAGGCTGAAGGTGCAAACGACAAAAGGAGTCAGCAAGCCGTTGAGTCGCTTCGCCAGTCTGTACGTGGGGGTGGGTATCTGGCTGATGATTGGCCGAAGTGTATATATATATATATATATATATATATATATATATATATATATATATATATATTAGTATATTTTGGTAGCAGTCTTTCCTGTAGACATATATTATTAAATATGACCAAAAAAGTAAGATTAATAATTCTAACACGAATTTTCTCAATCTTTCGTACATTTCTTTCACTGTTGGAGGTAAATCAAAAATCAATTCTCCAAAATTCAATTTTATTTCTAGTCTGATGCGACACGAGCGCATTTCGTAAAACTTATTACATTTTCAAAGACTTTAGTTTACGAATACACAACTGAATAGAACTTACGTATCTCCGATTTTATATCTTTATTTGAGTGAGGTGGATGGGGTGAGGTGGCATTAATAGGGTATTAATTTCATCAACACAAGACAGAACAAGAGGTGGTATTAATAGGGTATTAATTTTCATCAACACAAGACAGAACACGAAACAATGGGTATTGAATAGAAGTGTTTGTAGAAAGCCTATTGGTCCATATTTCTTGATGCTTCTATATTGGAGCGGAGTCTTGAGGTGGGTAGAATATAGTTGTGCATTAATTGGCTGTTGATTGCTGGTGTTGACTTCTTGATGTGTAGTGCCTCGCAAACGTCAAGCCGCCTGCTATCGCTGTATCTATCGATGATTTCTGTGTTGTTTACTAGGATTTCTCTGGCGATGGTTTGGTTGTGGGAAGAGATTATATGTTCCTTAATGGAGCCCTGTTGCTTATGCATCGTTAAACGCCTAGAAAGAGATGTTGTTGTCTTGCCTATATACTGGGTTTTTTGGAGCTTACAGTCCCCAAGAGGGCATTTGAAGGAATAGACGACGTTAGTCTCTTTTAAAGCGTTCTGTTTTGTGTCTGGAGAGTTTCTCATGAGTAGGCTGGCCGTTTTTCTGGTTTTATAGTAAATCGTCAGTTGTATCCTCTGATTTTTGTCTGTAGGGATAACGTTTCTATTAACAATATCTTTCAGGACCCTTTCCTCCATTTTATGAGCTGTGGAAAAGAAGTTCCTGTAAAATAGTCTAATAGGGGGTATAGGTGTTGTGTTAGTTGTCTCTTCAGAGGTTGCATGGCGTTTCACTTTCCTTCTTATGATGTCTTCGACGAAACCATTGGAGAAGCCGTTGTTGACTAGGACCTGCCTTACCCTACAGAGTTCTTCGTCGACTTGCTTCCATTCTGAGCTGTGGCTGAGAGCACGGTCGACATATGCGTTAACAACACTCCTCTTGTACCTGTCTGGGCAGTCGCTGTTGGCATTTAGGCACATTCCTATGTTCGTTTCCTTAGTGTAGACTGCAGTGTGGAAACCTCCGCTCTTTTCCATGACTGTTACATCTAAAAAGGGCAGCTTCCCATCCTTTTCCATCTCGTAAGTGAAACGCAGCACGGAACTCTGCTCAAATGCCTCCTTCAGCTCCTGCAGATGTCTGACATCAGGTACCTGTGTAAAAATGTCGTCAACATACCTGCAGTATATGGCCGGTTTCAAGTTCATGTCGACTAAGACTTTTTGCTCGATGGTACCCATGTAGAAGTTTGCAAACAGGACACCTAGGGGAGAACCCATGGCGACCCCATCTACTTGCTTATACATACAGACCAACATCACCTCAGCACTGAAACAAGGATTATCAAGAAACTAACAACATTATATGGAGGACCTATGGCAATTCCACGACCAAGAGATGGCTTCCTTAACCTTGCAGGAATTAACCTCACTGAGGACCAAGTCACTCTCCTAAATCTGGGCATAAACTGTCATGTTATGTCCAGACCGAGTGAGATGGCCCGGAAAGTAGAGTTGGAAATTCTGTTGGATGACATATTCGACCTCGAGACACAAAAGGTCACTACCAAAGATACCTTACAAGCAGAACTTATTGCAGAAGGAGGAAGAATCGAGGCAATTTCAGAAGCACCATACTGTCCCCCGAGCTCAAAGCGGCAGCTAAAAGCCTTCGTGAGAACAAGGAGATAGTTGTCAGGAGAGGTGACAAGTCGCCAATATATGTCATTCTTAAAAAGACGAATATCTGGCGAAAATGAACATCATACTCTCTGACCAAACTAAGTTCCAAAGGGTAACGAAGGACACTACAGCCGAATTAAAAGCAAAGGTCAACAAACTGATCGAACTGTGAACGCCAAGAAATCCGGACTCCACCTGCCAAAGATCATTGGGGAATATAAACCTGGATATGCGTATGGAAATGTCAAGACACACAAGCCTGGAAACCCACTTCGGCCAATCATTAGCCAGATACCCACACCCACGTACAGACTGGCGAAGCGACTCAACGGCCTGCTGACTCCTTATGTTCCTTGCACCTTCAGCCTGAAGTCTCCAAAGGAATTTGTTGACTTACTGCGGGGCACACGGGCCACAGGGATAAGAGCCTCGTTGGACGTAGAATCGCTGTTTACCAACGTACCTGTGGACGAGACAATCGGGATGATAGCCGACAGAGTGTATCGTGATCCAGCCTGTACTCCTCTTGACATACCAGAAAATATTCTGAGGAAACTACTCCAAGCTTGTACTAAAGAGGCACCCTTCTTGAGCCCGGATGGGCACATGTATAAGCAAGTAGATGGGGTCGCCATGGGTTCTCCCCTAGGTGTCCTGTTTGCAAACTTCTACATGGGTACCATCGAGCAAAAAGTCTTAGTCGACATGAACTTGAAACCGGCCATATACTGCAGGTATGTTGACGACATTTTTACACAGGTACCTGATGTCAGACATCTGAAGGAGCTGAAGGAGGCATTTGAGCAGAGTTCCGTGCTGCGTTTCACTTACGAGATGGAAAAGGATGGGAAGCTGCCCTTTCTAGATGTAACAGTCATGGAAAAGAGCGGAGGTTTCCACACTGCAGTCTACACTAAGGAAACGAACATAGGAATGTGCCTAAATGCCAACAGCGACTGCCCAGACAGGTACAAGAGGAGTGTTGTTAACGCATATGTCGACCGTGCTCTCAGGCACAGCTCAGAATGGAAGCAAGTCGACGAAGAACTCTGTAGGGTAAGGCAGGTCCTAGTCAACAACGGCTTCTCCAATGGTTTCGTCAAAGACATCATAAGAAGGAAAGTGAAACGCCATGCAACCTCTGAAGAGACAACTAACACAACACCTATACCCCCTATTAGACTATTTTACAGGAACTTCTTTTCCAAGCTCATAAAACGGAGGAAAGGGTCCTGAAAGATATTGTTAATAGAAACGTTATCCCTACAGACAAAAATCAGAGGATACAACTGACGATTTACTATAAACCAGAAAAACGGCCAGCCTACTCATGAGAAACTCTCCAGAAACAAAACAGAACGCTTTAAAAGAGACTAACGTCATCTATGCCTTCAAATGCCCTCTTGGGGACTGTAAGCTCCAAAAAACCCAGTATATAGGCAAGACAACAACATCTCTTTCTAGGCGTTTAACGATGCATAAGCAACAGGGCTCCATTAAGGAACATATAATCTCTTCCCACAACCAAACCATCGCCAGAGAAATCCTAGTAAACAACACAGAAATCATCGATAGATACAGCGATAGCAGGCGGCTTGACGTTTGCGAGGCACTACACATCAAGAAGTCAACACCAGCAATCAACAGCCAATTAATGCACAACTATATTCTACCCACCTCAAGACTCCGCTCCAATATAGAAGCATCAAGAAATATGGACCAATAGGCTTTCTACAAACACTTCTATTCAATACCCATTGTTTCGTGTTCTGTCTTGTGTTGATGAAATTAATACCCTATTAATGCCACCTCTTGTTCTGTCTTGTGTTGATGAAATTAATACCCTATTAATGCCACCTCACCCCATCCACCTCACTCAAATATAGATATAAAATCGGAGATACGTAAGTTCTATTCAGTTGTGTATTCGTAAACTAAAGTCTTTGAAAATGTAATAAGTTTTACGAAACGCGCTCGTGTCGCGTCAGACTAGAAATAAAAATGAATTTTAGAGAATTGATTTTTGATTTACCTCCAACAGTGAAAAGAAATGTACGAAGATTGAGAAAATTCGTGTTAGAATTATTAATCTTACTTTTTCGATCATATTTAATAATATATGTCTACAGGAAAGACTGCTACCAAAATATACTAATATTAAAGCGCACGACCCAGCAGCAAGGAATCAAGCCTTCACGATAAAATATCGCCAGGATCTGATTCGTGATCAGATATACAAGGCAGAGAATGAAATCAAAGACAACAAAACGCAACTACTTCATGCTACAAACGAGTGGAGAAATAGCAACATCGACGAAAGTATCCGTACCCGCATTGAACAACACCTCGACATCCTCACAGACCAACATCACCTCAGCACTGAAACAAGGATTATCAAGAAACTAACAACATTATATGGAGGACCTATGGCAATTCCACGACCAAGAGATGGCTTCCTTAACCTTGCAGGAATTAACCTCACTGAGGACCAAGTCACTCTCCTAAATCTGGGCATAAACTGTCATGTTATGTCCAGACCGAGTGAGATGGCCCGGAAAGTAGAGTTGGAAATTCTGTTGGATGACATATTCGACCTCGAGACACAAAAGGTCACTACCAAAGATACCTTACAAGCAGAACTTATTGCAGAAGGAGGAAAGAATCGAGGCAATTTCAGAAGCACCATACTGTCCCCCGAGCTCAAAGCGGCAGTTAAAAGCCTTCGTGAGAACAAGGAGATAGTTGTCAGGAGAGGTGACAAGTCGCCAATATATGTCATTCTTAAAAAAGACGAATATCTGGCGAAAATGAACATCATACTCTCTGACCAAACTAAGTTCCAAAGGGTAACGAAGGACACTACAGCCGAATTAAAAGCAAAGGTCAACAAACTGATCGAAACTGTGAACGCCAAGAAATCCGGACTCCACCTGCCAAAGATCATTGGGGAATATAAACCTGGATATGCGTATGGAAATGTCAAGACACACAAGCCTGGAAACCCACTTCGGCCAATCATTAGCCAGATACCCACACCCACGTACAGACTGGCGAAGCGACTCAACGGCCTGCTGACTCCTTATGTTCCTTGCGCCTTCAGCCTGAAGTCTCCAAAGGAATTTGTTGACTTACTGCGGGGCACACGGGCCACAGGGATAAGAGCCTTGTTGGACGTAGAATCGCTGTTTACCAACGTACCTGTGGACGAGACAATCGGGATGATAGCCGACAGAGTGTATCGTGATCCAGCCTGTACTCCTCTTGACATACCAGAAAATATTCTGAGGAAACTACTCCAAGCTTGTACTAAAGAGGCACCCTTCTTGAGCCCGGATGGGCACATGTATAAGCAAGTAGATGGGGTCGCCATGGGTTCTCCCCTAGGTGTCCTGTTTGCAAACTTCTACATGGGTACCATCGAGCAAAAAGTCTTAGTCAACATGAACTTGAAACCGGCCATATACTGCAGGTATGTTGACGACATTTTTACACAGGTACCTGATGTCAGACATCTGCAGGAGCTGAAGGAGGCATTTTGAGCAGAGTTCCGTGCTGCGTTTCACTTACGAGATGGAAAAGGATGGGAAGCTGCCTTTTCTAGATGTAACAGTCATGGAAAAGAGCGGAGGTTTCCACACTGCAGTCTACACTAAGGAAACGAACATAGGAATGTGCCTAAATGCCAACAGCGACTGCCCAGACAGGTACAGGAGGAGTGTTGTTAACGCATATGTCGACCGTGCTCTCAGGCACAGCTCAGAATGGAAGCAAGTCGACGAAGAACTCTGTAGGGTAAGGCAGGTCCTAGTCAACAACGGCTTCTCCAATGGTTTCATCGAAGACATCATAAGAAGGAAAGTGAAACGCCATGCAACCTCTGAAGAGACAACTAACACAACACCTATACCCCCTATTAGACTATTTTACAGGAACTTCTTTTCCACAGCTCATAAAACGGAGGAAAGGGTCCTGAAAGATATTGTTAATAGAAACGTTATCCCTACAGACAAAAATCAGAGGATACAACTGACGATTTACTATAAAACCAGAAAAACGGCCAGCCTACTCATGAGAAACTCTCCAGAAACAAAACAGAACGCTTTAAAAGAGACTAACGTCATCTATGCCTTCAAATGCCCTCTTGGGGACTGTAAGCTCCAAAAAACCCAGTATATAGGCAAGACAACAACATCTCTTTCTAGGCGTTTAACGATGCATAAGCAACAGGGCTCCATTAAGGAACATATAATCTCTTCCCACAACCAAACCATCGCCAGAGAAATCCTAGTAAACAACACAGAAATCATCGATAGATACAGTGATAGCAGGCGGCTTGACGTTTGCGAGGCACTACACATCAAGAAGTCAACACCAGCAATCAACAGCCAATTAATGCACAACTATATTCTACCCACCTCAAGACTCCGCTCCAATATAGAAGCATCAAGAAATATGGACCAATAGGCTTTCTACAAACACTTCTATTCAATACCCATTGTTTCGTGTTCTGTCTTGTGTTGATGAAATTAATACCCTATTAATGCCACCTCTTGTTCTGTCTTGTGTTGATGAAATTAATACCCTATTAATGCCACCTCACCCCATCCACCTCACTCAAATATAGATATAAAATCGGAGATACGTAAGTTCTATTCAGTTGTGTATTCGTAAACTAAAGTCTTTGAAAATGTAATAAGTTTTTACGAAACGCGCTCGTGTCGCGTCAGACTAGAAATAAAAATGAATTTTAGAGAATTGATTTTTGATTTACCTCCAACAGTGAAAAGAAATGTACGAAAGATTGAGAAAATTCGTGTTAGAATTATTAATCTTACTTTTTCGATCATATTTAATAATATATGTCTACAGGAAAGACTGCTACCAAAATATACTAATATTAAAGCGCACGACCCAGCAGCAAGGAATCAAGCCTTCACGATAAAATATCGCCAGGATCTGATTCGTGATCAGATATACAAGGCAGAGAATGAAATCAAAGACAACAAAACGCAACTACTTCATGCTACAAACGAGTGGAGAAATAGCAACATCGATGAAAGTATCCGTACCCGCATTGAACAACACCTCGACATCCTCACAGACCAACATCACCTCAGCACTGAAACAAGGATTATCAAGAAACTAACAACATTATATGGAGGACCTATGGCAATTCCACGACCAAGAGATGGCGTCCTTAACCTTGCAGGAATTAACCTCACTGAGGACCAAGTCACTCTCCTAAATCTGGGCATAAACTGTCATGTTATGTCCAGACCGAGTGAGATGGCCCGGAAAGTAGAGTTGGAAATTCTGTTGGATGACATATTCGACCTCGAGACACAAAAGGTCACTACCAAAGATACCTTACAAGCAGAACTTATTGCAGAAGGAGGAAAGAATCGAGGCAATTTCAGAAGCACCATACTGTCCCCCGAGCTCAAAGCGGCAGCTAAAAGCCTTCGTGAGAACAAGGAGATAGTTGTCAGGAGAGGTGACAAGTCGCCAATATATGTCATTCTTAAAAAAGACGAATATCTGGCGAAAATGAACATCATACTCTCTGACCAAACTAAGTTCCAAAGGGTAACGAAGGACACTACAGCCGAATTAAAAGCAAAGGTCAACAAACTGATCGAAACTGTGAACGCCAAGAAATCCGGACTCCACCTGCCAAAGATCATTGGGGAATATAAACCTGGATATGCGTATGGAAATGTCAAGACACACAAGCCTGGAAACCCACTTCGGCCAATCATTAGCCAGATACCAACACCCACGTACAGACTGGCGAAGCGACTCAACGGCCTGCTGACTCCTTATGTTCCTTGCGCCTTCAGCCTGAAGTCTCCAAAGGAATTTGTTGACTTACTGCGGGGCACACGGGCCACAGGGATAAGAGCCTCGTTGGACGTAGAATCGCTGTTTACCAACGTACCTGTGGACGAGACAATCGGGATGATAGCCGACAGAGTGTATCGTGATCCAGCCTGTACTCCTCTTGACATAACAGAAAATATTCTGAGGAAACTACTCCAAGCTTGTACTAAAGAGGCACCCTTCTTGAGCCCGGATGGGCACATGTATAAGCAAGTAGATGGGGTCGCCATGGGTTCTCCCCTAGGTGTCCTGTTTGCAAACTTCTACATGGGTACCATCGAGCAAAAAGTCTTAGTCGACATGAACTTGAACCCGGCCATATACTGCAGGTATGTTGACGACATTTTTACACAGGTACCTGATGTCAGACATCTGAAGGAGCTGAAGGAGGCATTTGAGCAGAGTTCCGTGCTGCGTTTCACTTACGAGATGGAAAAGGATGGGAAGCTGCCCTTTCTAGATGTAACAGTCATGGAAAAGAGCGGAGGTTTCCACACTGCAGTCTACACTAAGGAAACGAACATAGGAATGTGCCTAAATGCCAACAGCGACTGCCCAGACAGGTACAAGAGGAGTGTTGTTAACGCATATGTCGACCGTGCTCTCAGGCACAGCTCAGAATGGAAGCAAGTCGACGAAGAACTCTGTAGGGTAAGGCAGGTCCTAGTCAACAACGGCTTCTCCAATGGTTTCGTCAAAGACATCATAAGAAGGAAAGTGAAACGCCATGCAACCTCTGAAGAGACAACTAACACAACACCTATACCCCCTATTAGACTATTTTACAGGAACTTCTTTTCCACAGCTCATAAAACGGAGGAAAGGGTCCTGAAAGATATTGTTAATATAAACGTTATCCCTACAGACAAAAATCAGAGGATACAACTGACGATTTACTATAAAACCAGAAAAACGGCCAGCCTACTCATGAGAAACTCTCCAGAAACAAAACAGAACGCTTTAAAAGAGACTAACGTCATCTATGTCTTCAAATGCCCTCTTGGGGACTGTAAGCTCCAAAAAACCCAGTATATAGGCAAGACAACAACATCTCTTTCTAGGCGTTTAACGATGCATAAGCAACAGGGCTCCATTAAGGAACATATAATCTCTTCCCACAACCAAACCATCGCCAGAGAAATCCTAGTAAACAACACAGAAATCATCGATAGATACAGCGATAGCAGGCGGCTTGACGTTTGCGAGGCACTACACATCCAGAAGTCAACACCAGCAATCAACAGCCAATTAATGCACAACTATATTCTACCCACCTCAAGACTCCGCTCCAATATAGAAGCATCAAGAAATATGGACCAATAGGCTTTCTACAAACACTTCTATTCAATACCCATTGTTTCGTGTTCTGTCTTGTGTTGATGAAATTAATACCCTATTAATGCCACCTCTTGTTCTGTCTTGTGTTGATGAAATTAATACCCTATTAATGCCACCTCACCCCATCCACCTCACTCAAATATAGATATAAAATCGGAGATACGTAAGTTCTATTCAGTTGTGTATTCGTAAACTAAAGTCTTTGAAAATGTAATAAGTTTTACGAAACGCGCTCGTGTCGCGTCAGACTAGAAATAAAAATGAATTTTAGAGAATTGATTTTTGATTTACCTCCAACAGTGAAAAGAAATGTACGAAAGATTGAGAAAATTCGTGTTAGAATTATTAATCTTACTTTTTCGGTCATATTTAATAATATATGTCTACACGAAAGACTGCTACCAAAATATACTAATATTAAAGCGCACGACCCAGCAGCAAGGAATCAAGCCTTCACGATAAAATATCGCCAGGATCTGATTCGTGATCAGATATACAAGGCAGAGAATGAAATCAAAGACAACAAAACGCAACTACTTCATGCTACAAACGAGTGGAGAAATAGCAACATCGACGAAAGTATCCGTACCCGCATTGAACAACACCTCGACATCCTCACAGACCAACATCACCTCAGCACTGAAACAAGGATTATCAAGAAACTAACAACATTATATGGAGGACCTATGGCAATTCCACGACCAAGAGATGGCTTCCTTAACCTTGCAGGAATTAACCTCACTGAGGACCAAGTCACTCTCCTAAATCTGGGCTTAAACTGTCATTTTATGTCCAGACCGAGTGAGATGGCCCGGAAAGTAGAGTTGGAAATTCTGTTGGATGACATATTCGACCTCGAGACACAAAAGGTCACTACCAAAGATACCTTACAAGCAGAACTTATTGCAGAAGGAGGAAAGAATCGAGGCAATTACAGAAGCACCATACTGTCCCCCGAGTTCAAAGCGGCAGCTAAAAGCCTTCGTGAGAACAAGGAGATAGTTGTCAGGAGAGGTGACAAGTCGCCAATATATGTCATTCTTAAAAAAGACGAATATCTGGCGAAAATGAACATCATACTCTCTGACCAAACTAAGTTCCAAAGGGTAACGAAGGACACTACAGCCGAATTAAAAGCAAAGGTCAACAAACTGATCGAAACTGTGAACGCCAAGAAATCCGGACTCCACCTGCCAAAGATCATTGGGGAATATAAACCTGGATATGCGTATGGAAATGTCAAGACACACAAGCCTGGAAACCCACTTCGGCCAATCATTAGCCAGATACCAACACCCACGTACAGACTGGCGAAGCGACTCAACGGCCTGCTGACTCCTTATGTTCCTTGCGCCTTCAGCCTGAAGTCTCCAAAGGAATTTGTTGACTTACTGTGGGGCACACGGGCCACAGGGATAAGAGCCTCGTTGGACGTAGAATCGCTATTTACCAACGTACCTGTGGACGAGACAATCGGGATGATAGCCGACAGAGTGTATCGTGATCCAGCCTGTACTCCTCTTGACATAACAGAAAATATTCTGAGGAAACTACTCCAAGCTTGTACTAAAGAGGCACCCTTCTTGAGCCCGGATGGGCACATGTATAAGCAAGTAGATGGGGTCGCCATGGGTTCTCCCCTAGGTGTCCTGTTTGCAAACTTCTACATGGTACCATCGAGCAAAAAGTCTTAGTCGACATGAACTTGAACCCGGCCATATACTGCAGGTATGTTGACGACATTTTTACACAGGTACCTGATGTCAGACATCTGAAGGAGCTGAAGGAGGCATTTGAGCAGAGTTCCGTGCTGCGTTTCACTTACGAGATAGGAAAAGGATGGGAAGCTGCCCGTTCTAGATGTAACAGTCATGGAAAAGAGCGGAGGTTTCCACACTGCAGTCTACACTAAGGAAACGAACATAGGAATGTGCCTAAATGCCAACAGCGACTGCCCAGACAGGTACAAGAGGAGTGTTGTTAACGCATATGTCGACCGTGCTCTCAGGCACAGCTCAGAATGGAAGCAAGTCGACGAAGAACTCTGTAGGGTAAGGCAGGTCCTAGTCAACAACGGCTTCTCCAATGGTTTCGTCAAAGACATCATAAGAAGGAAAGTGAAACGCCATGCAACCTCTGAAGAGACAACTAACACAACACCTATACCCCCTATTAGACTATTTTACAGGAACTTCTTTTCCACAGCTCATAAAACGGAGGAAAGGGTCCTGAAAGATATTGTTAATATAAACGTTATCCCTACAGACAAAAATCAGAGGATACAACTGACGATTTACTATAAACCAGAAAAACGGCCAGCCTACTCATGAGAAACTCTCCAGAAACAAAACAGAACGCTTTAAAAGAGACTAACGTCATCTATGTCTTCAAATGCCCTCTTGGGGACTGTAAGCTCCAAAAAACCCAGTATATAGGCAAGACAACAACATCTCTTTCTAGGCGTTTAACGATGCATAAGCAACAGGGCTCCATTAAGGAACATATAATCTCTTCCCACAACCAAACCATCGCCAGAGAAATCCTAGTAAACAACACAGAAATCATCGATAGATACAGCGATAGCAGGCGGCTTGACGTTTGCGAGGCACTACACATCCAGAAGTCAACACCAGCAATCAACAGCCAATTAATGCACAACTATATTCTACCCACCTCAAGACTCCGCTCCAATATAGAAGCATCAAGAAATATGGACCAATAGGCTTTCTACAAACACTTCTATTCAATACCCATTGTTTCGTGTTCTGTCTTGTGTTGATGAAATTAATACCCTATTAATGCCACCTCTTGTTCTGTCTTGTGTTGATGAAATTAATACCCTATTAATGCCACCTCACCCCATCCACCTCACTCAATATAGATATAAAATCGGAGATACGTAAGTTCTATTCAGTTGTGTATTCGTAAACTAAAGTCTTTGAAAATGTAATAAGTTTTACGAAACGCGCTCGTGTCGCGTCAGACTAGAAATAAAAATGAATTTTAGAGAATTGATTTTTGATTTACCTCCAACAGTGAAAAGAAATGTACGAAAGATTGAGAAAATTCGTGTTAGAATTATTAATCTTACTTTTTCGGTCATATTTAATAATATATGTCTACACGAAAGACTGCTACCAAAATATACTAATATTAAAGCGCACGACCCAGCAGCAAGGAATCAAGCCTTCACGATAAAATATCGCCAGGATCTGATTCGTGATCAGATATACAAGCAGAGAATGAAATCAAAGACAACAAAACGCAACTACTTCATGCTACAAACGAGTGGAGAAATAGCAACATCGACGAAAGTATCCGTACCCGCATTGAACAACACCTCGACATCCTCACAGACCAACATCACCTCAGCACTGAAACAAGGATTATCAAGAAACTAACAACATTATATGGAGGACCTATGGCAATTCCACGACCAAGAGATGGCTTCCTTAACCTTGCAGGAATTAACCTCACTGAGGACCAAGTCACTCTCCTAAATCTGGGCTTAAACTGTCATGTTATGTCCAGACCGAGTGAGATGGCCCGGAAAGTAGAGTTGGAAATTCTGTTGGATGACATATTCGACCTCGAGACACAAAAGGTCACTACCAAAGATACCTTACAAGCAGAACTTATTGCAGAAGGAGGAAAGAATCGAGGCAATTACAGAAGCACCATACTGTCCCCCGAGTTCAAAGCGGCAGCTAAAAGCCTTCGTGAGAACAAGGAGATAGTTGTCAGGAGAGGTGACAAGTCGCCAATATATGTCATTCTTAAAAAGACGAATATCTGGCGAAAATGAACATCATACTCTCTGACCAAACTAAGTTCCAAAGGGTAACGAAGGACACTACAGCCGAATTAAAAGCAAAGGTCAACAAACTGATCGAAACTGTGAACGCCAAGAAATCCGGACTCCACCTGCCAAAGATCATTGGGGAATATAAACCTGGATATGCGTATGGAAATGTCAAGACACACAAGCCTGGAAACCCACTTCGGCCAATCATTAGCCAGATACCAACACCCACGTACAGACTGGCGAAGCGACTCAACGGCCTGCTGACTCCTTATGTTCCTTGCGCCTTCAGCCTGAAGTCTCCAAAGGAATTTGTTGACTTACTGCGGGGCACACGGGCCACAGGGATAAGAGCCTCGTTGGACGTAGAATCGCTGTTTACCAACGTACCTGTGGACGAGACAATCGGGATGATAGCCGACAGAGTGTATCGTGATCCAGCCTGTACTCCTCTTGACATAACAGAAAATATTCTGAGGAAACTACTCCAAGCTTGTACTAAAGAGGCACCCTTCTTGAGCCCGGATGGGCACATGTATAAGCAAGTAGATGGGGTCGCCATGGGTTCTCCCCTAGGTGTCCTGTTTGCAAACTTCTACATGGGTACCATCGAGCAAAAAGTCTTAGTCGACATGAACTTGAACCCGGCCATATACTGCAGGTATGTTGACGACATTTTTACACAGGTACCTGATGTCAGACATCTGAAGGAGCTGAAGGAGGCATTTGAGCAGAGTTCCGTGCTGCGTTTCACTTACGAGATGGAAAAGGATGGGAAGCTGCCCTTTCTAGATGTAACAGTCATGGAAAAGAGCGGAGGTTTCCACACTGCAGTCTACACTAAGGAAACGAACATAGGAATGTGCCTAAATGCCAACAGCGACTGCCCAGACAGGTACAAGAGGAGTGTTGTTAACGCATATGTCGACCGTGCTCTCAGGCACAGCTCAGAATGGAAGCAAGTCGACGAAGAACTCTGTAGGGTAAGGCAGGTCCTAGTCAACAACGGCTTCTCCAATGGTTTCGTCAAAGACATCATAAGAAGGAAAGTGAAACGCCATGCAACCTCTGAAGAGACAACTAACACAACACCTATACCCCCTATTAGACTATTTTACAGGAACTTCTTTTCCACAGCTCATAAAACGGAGGAAAGGGTCCTGAAAGATATTGTTAATATAAACGTTATCCCTACAGACAAAAATCAGAGGATACAACTGACGATTTACTATAAAACCAGAAAAACGGCCAGCCTACTCATGAGAAACTCTCCAGAAACAAAACAGAACGCTTTAAAAGAGACTAACGTCATCTATGTCTTCAAATGCCCTCTTGGGGACTGTAAGCTCCAAAAAACCCAGTATATAGGCAAGACAACAACATCTCTTTCTAGGCGTTTAACGATGCATAAGCAACAGGGCTCCATTAAGGAACATATAATCTCTTCCCACAACCAAACCATCGCCAGAGAAATCCTAGTAAACAACACAGAAATCATCGATAGATACAGCGATAGCAGGCGGCTTGACGTTTGCGAGGCACTACACATCCAGAAGTCAACACCAGCAATCAACAGCCAATTAATGCACAACTATATTCTACCCACCTCAAGACTCCGCTCCAATATAGAAGCATCAAGAAATATGGACCAATAGGCTTTCTACAAACACTTCTATTCAATACCCATTGTTTCGTGTTCTGTCTTGTGTTGATGAAATTAATACCCTATTAATGCCACCTCTTGTTCTGTCTTGTGTTGATGAAATTAATACCCTATTAATGCCACCTCACCCCATCCACCTCACTCAAATATAGATATAAAATCGGAGATACGTAAGTTCTATTCAGTTGTGTATTCGTAAACTAAAGTCTTTGAAAATGTAATAAGTTTTACGAAACGCGCTCGTGTCGCGTCAGACTAGAAATAAAAATGAATTTTAGAGAATTGATTTTTGATTTACCTCCAACAGTGAAAAGAAATGTACGAAAGATTGAGAAAATTCGTGTTAGAATTATTAATCTTACTTTTTCGGTCATATTTAATAATATATGTCTACACGAAAGACTGCTACCAAAATATACTAATATTAAAGCGCACGACCCAGCAGCAAGGAATCAAGCCTTCACGATAAAATATCGCCAGGATCTGATTCGTGATCAGATATACAAGGCAGAGAATGAAATCAAAGACAACAAAACGCAACTACTTCATGCTACAAACGAGTGGAGAAATAGCAACATCGACGAAAGTATCCGTACCCGCATTGAACAACACCTCGACATCCTCACAGACCAACATCACCTCAGCACTGAAACAAGGATTATCAAGAAACTAACAACATTATATGGAGGACCTATGGCAATTCCACGACCAAGAGATGGCTTCCTTAACCTTGCAGGAATTAACCTCACTGAGGACCAAGTCACTCTCCTAAATCTGGGCTTAAACTGTCATGTTATGTCCAGACCGAGTGAGATGGCCCGGAAAGTAGAGTTGGAAATTCTGTTGGATGACATATTCGACCTCGAGACACAAAAGGTCACTACCAAAGATACCTTACAAGCAGAACTTATTGCAGAAGGAGGAAAGAATCGAGGCAATTACAGAAGCACCATACTGTCCCCCGAGTTCAAAGCGGCAGATAAAAGCCTTCGTGAGAACAAGGAGATAGTTGTCAGGAGAGGTGACAAGTCGCCAATATATGTCATTCTTAAAAAAGACGAATATCTGGCGAAAATGAACATCATACTCTCTGACCAAACTAAGTTCCAAAGGGTAACGAAGGACACTACAGCCGAATTAAAAGCAAAGGTCAACAAACTGATCGAAACTGTGAACGCCAAGAAATCCGGACTCCACCTGCCAAAGATCATTGGGGAATATAAACCTGGATATGCGTATGGAAATGTCAAGACACACAAGCCTGGAAACCCACTTCGGCCAATCATTAGCCAGATACCAACACCCACGTACAGACTGGCGAAGCGACTCAACGGCCTGCTGACTCCTTATGTTCCTTGCGCCTTCAGCCTGAAGTCTCCAAAGGAATTTGTTGACTTACTGCGGGGCACACGGGCCACAGGGATAAGAGCCTCGTTGGACGTAGAATCGCTGTTTACCAACGTACCTGTGGACGAGACAATCGGGATGATAGCCGACAGAGTGTATCGTGATCCAGCCTGTACTCCTCTTGACATAACAGAAAATATTCTGAGGAAACTACTCCAAGCTTGTACTAAAGAGGCACCCTTCTTGAGCCCGGATGGGCACATGTATAAGCAAGTAGATGGGGTCGCCATGGGTTCTCCCCTAGGTGTCCTGTTTGCAAACTTCTACATGGGTACCATCGAGCAAAAAGTCTTAGTCGACATGAACTTGAACCCGGCCATATACTGCAGGTATGTTGACGACATTTTTACACAGGTACCTGATGTCAGACATCTGAAGGAGCTGAAGGAGGCATTTGAGCAGAGTTCCGTGCTGCGTTTCACTTACGAGATGGAAAAGGATGGGAAGCTGCCCTTTCTAGATGTAACAGTCATGGAAAAGAGCGGAGGTTTCCACACTGCAGTCTACACTAAGGAAACGAACATAGGAATGTGCCTAAATGCCAACAGCGACTGCCCAGACAGGTACAAGAGGAGTGTTGTTAACGCATATGTCGACCGTGCTCTCAGGCACAGCTCAGAATGGAAGCAAGTCGACGAAGAACTCTGTAGGGTAAGGCAGGTCCTAGTCAACAACGGCTTCTCCAATGGTTTCGTCAAAGACATCATAAGAAGGAAAGTGAAACGCCATGCAACCTCTGAAGAGACAACTAACACAACACCTATACCCCCTATTAGACTATTTTACAGGAACTTCTTTTCCACAGCTCATAAAACGGAGGAAAGGGTCCTGAAAGATATTGTTAATATAAACGTTATCCCTACAGACAAAAATCAGAGGATACAACTGACGATTTACTATAAAACCAGAAAAACGGCCAGCCTACTCATGAGAAACTCTCCAGAAACAAAACAGAACGCTTTAAAAGAGACTAACGTCATCTATGTCTTCAAATGCCCTCTTGGGGACTGTAAGCTCCAAAAAACCCAGTATATAGGCAAGACAACAACATCTCTTTCTAGGCGTTTAACGATGCATAAGCAACAGGGCTCCATTAAGGAACATATAATCTCTTCCCACAACCAAACCATCGCCAGAGAAATCCTAGTAAACAACACAGAAATCATCGATAGATACAGCGATAGCAGGCGGCTTGACGTTTGCGAGGCACTACACATCCAGAAGTCAACACCAGCAATCAACAGCCAATTAATGCACAACTATATTCTACCCACCTCAAGACTCCGCTCCAATATAGAAGCATCAAGAAATATGGACCAATAGGCTTTCTACAAACACTTCTATTCAATACCCATTGTTTCGTGTTCTGTCTTGTGTTGATGAAATTAATACCCTATTAATGCCACCTCTTGTTCTGTCTTGTGTTGATGAAATTAATACCCTATTAATGCCACCTCACCCCATCCACCTCACTCAAATATAGATATAAAATCGGAGATACGTAAGTTCTATTCAGTTGTGTATTCGTAAACTAAAGTCTTTGAAAATGTAATAAGTTTTACGAAACGCGCTCGTGTCGCGTCAGACTAGAAATAAAAATGAATTTTAGAGAATTGATTTTTGATTTACCTCCAACAGTGAAAAGAAATGTACGAAAGATTGAGAAAATTCGTGTTAGAATTATTAATCTTACTTTTTCGGTCATATTTAATAATATATGTCTACACGAAAGACTGCTACCAAAATATACTAATATTAAAGCGCACGACCCAGCAGCAAGGAATCAAGCCTTCACGATAAAATATCGCCAGGATCTGATTCGTGATCAGATATACAAGGCAGAGAATGAAATCAAAGACAACAAAACGCAACTACTTCATGCTACAAACGAGTGGAGAAATAGCAACATCGACGAAAGTATCCGTACCCGCATTGAACAACACCTCGACATCCTCACAGACCAACATCACCTCAGCACTGAAACAAGGATTATCAAGAAACTAACAACATTATATGGAGGACCTATGGCAATTCCACGACCAAGAGATGGCTTCCTTAACCTTGCAGGAATTAACCTCACTGAGGACCAAGTCACTCTCCTAAATCTGGGCTTAAACTGTCATGTTATGTCCAGACCGAGTGAGATGGCCCGGAAAGTAGAGTTGGAAATTCTGTTGGATGACATATTCGACCTCGAGACACAAAAGGTCACTACCAAAGATACCTTACAAGCAGAACTTATTGCAGAAGGAGGAAAGAATCGAGGCAATTACAGAAGCACCATACTGTCCCCCGAGTTCAAAGCGGCAGATAAAAGCCTTCGTGAGAACAAGGAGATAGTTGTCAGGAGAGGTGACAAGTCGCCAATATATGTCATTCTTAAAAAGACGAATATCTGGCGAAAATGAACATCATACTCTCTGACCAAACTAAGTTCCAAAGGGTAACGAAGGACACTACAGCCGAATTAAAAGCAAAGGTCAACAAACTGATCGAAACTGTGAACGCCAAGAAATCCGGACTCCACCTGCCAAAGATCATTGGGGAATATAAACCTGGATATGCGTATGGAAATGTCAAGACACACAAGCCTGGAAACCCACTTCGGCCAATCATTAGCCAGATACCAACACCCACGTACAGACTGGCGAAGCGACTCAACGGCCTGCTGACTCCTTATGTTCCTTGCGCCTTCAGCCTGAAGTCTCCAAAGGAATTTGTTGACTTACTGCGGGGCACACGGGCCACAGGGATAAGAGCCTCGTTGGACGTAGAATCGCTGTTTACCAACGTACCTGTGGACGAGACAATCGGGATGATAGCCGACAGAGTGTATCGTGATCCAGCCTGTACTCCTCTTGACATAACAGAAAATATTCTGAGGAAACTACTCCAAGCTTGTACTAAAGAGGCACCCTTCTTGAGCCCGGATGGGCACATGTATAAGCAAGTAGATGGGGTCGCCATGGGTTCTCCCCTAGGTGTCCTGTTTGCAAACTTCTACATGGGTACCATCGAGCAAAAAGTCTTAGTCGACATGAACTTGAACCCGGCCATATACTGCAGGTATGTTGACGACATTTTTACACAGGTACCTGATGTCAGACATCTGAAGGAGCTGAAGGAGGCATTTGAGCAGAGTTCCGTGCTGCGTTTCACTTACGAGATGGAAAAGGATGGGAAGCTGCCCTTTCTAGATGTAACAGTCATGGAAAAGAGCGGAGGTTTCCACACTGCAGTCTACACTAAGGAAACGAACATAGGAATGTGCCTAAATGCCAACAGCGACTGCCCAGACAGGTACAAGAGGAGTGTTGTTAACGCATATGTCGACCGTGCTCTCAGGCACAGCTCAGAATGGAAGCAAGTCGACGAAGAACTCTGTAGGGTAAGGCAGGTCCTAGTCAACAACGGCTTCTCCAATGGTTTCGTCAAAGACATCATAAGAAGGAAAGTGAAACGCCATGCAACCTCTGAAGAGACAACTAACACAACACCTATACCCCCTATTAGACTATTTTACAGGAACTTCTTTTCCACAGCTCATAAAACGGAGGAAAGGGTCCTGAAAGATATTGTTAATATAAACGTTATCCCTACAGACAAAAATCAGAGGATACAACTGACGATTTACTATAAAACCAGAAAAACGGCCAGCCTACTCATGAGAAACTCTCCAGAAACAAAACAGAACGCTTTAAAAGAGACTAACGTCATCTATGTCTTCAAATGCCCTCTTGGGGACTGTAAGCTCCAAAAAACCCAGTATATAGGCAAGACAACAACATCTCTTTCTAGGCGTTTAACGATGCATAAGCAACAGGGCTCCATTAAGGAACATATAATCTCTTCCCACAACCAAACCATCGCCAGAGAAATCCTAGTAAACAACACAGAAATCATCGATAGATACAGCGATAGCAGGCGGCTTGACGTTTGCGAGGCACTACACATCCAGAAGTCAACACCAGCAATCAACAGCCAATTAATGCACAACTATATTCTACCCACCTCAAGACTCCGCTCCAATATAGAAGCATCAAGAAATATGGACCAATAGGCTTTCTACAAACACTTCTATTCAATACCCATTGTTTCGTGTTCTGTCTTGTGTTGATGAAATTAATACCCTATTAATGCCACCTCTTGTTCTGTCTTGTGTTGATGAAATTAATACCCTATTAATGCCACCTCACCCCATCCACCTCACTCAAATATAGATATAAAATCGGAGATACGTAAGTTCTATTCAGTTGTGTATTCGTAAACTAAAGTCTTTGAAAATGTAATAAGTTTTACGAAACGCGCTCGTGTCGCGTCAGACTAGAAATAAAAATGAATTTTAGAGAATTGATTTTTGATTTACCTCCAACAGTGAAAAGAAATGTACGAAAGATTGAGAAAATTCGTGTTAGAATTATTAATCTTACTTTTTCGGTCATATTTAATAATATATGTCTACACGAAAGACTGCTACCAAAATATACTAATATTAAAGCGCACGACCCAGCAGCAAGGAATCAAGCCTTCACGATAAAATATCGCCAGGATCTGATTCGTGATCAGATATACAAGGCAGAGAATGAAATCAAAGACAACAAAACGCAACTACTTCATGCTACAAACGAGTGGAGAAATAGCAACATCGACGAAAGTATCCGTACCCGCATTGAACAACACCTCGACATCCTCACAGACCAACATCACCTCAGCACTGAAACAAGGATTATCAAGAAACTAACAACATTATATGGAGGACCTATGGCAATTCCACGACCAAGAGATGGCTTCCTTAACCTTGCAGGAATTAACCTCACTGAGGACCAAGTCACTCTCCTAAATCTGGGCTTAAACTGTCATGTTATGTCCAGACCGAGTGAGATGGCCCGGAAAGTAGAGTTGGAAATTCTGTTGGATGACATATTCGACCTCGAGACACAAAAGGTCACTACCAAAGATACCTTACAAGCAGAACTTATTGCAGAAGGAGGAAAGAATCGAGGCAATTACAGAAGCACCATACTGTCCCCCGAGTTCAAAGCGGCAGCTAAAAGCCTTCGTGAGAACAAGGAGATAGTTGTCAGGAGAGGTGACAAGTCGCCAATATATGTCATTCTTAAAAAAGACGAATATCTGGCGAAAATGAACATCATACTCTCTGACCAAACTAAGTTCCAAAGGGTAACGAAGGACACTACAGCCGAATTAAAAGCAAAGGTCAACAAACTGATCGAAACTGTGAACGCCAAGAAATCCGGACTCCACCTGCCAAAGATCATTGGGGAATATAAACCTGGATATGCGTATGGAAATGTCAAGACACACAAGCCTGGAAACCCACTTCGGCCAATCATTAGCCAGATACCAACACCCACGTACAGACTGGCGAAGCGACTCAACGGCCTGCTGACTCCTTATGTTCCTTGCGCCTTCAGCCTGAAGTCTCCAAAGGAATTTGTTGACTTACTGCGGGGCACACGGGCCACAGGGATAAGAGCCTCGTTGGACGTAGAATCGCTGTTTACCAACGTACCTGTGGACGAGACAATCGGGATGATAGCCGACAGAGTGTATCGTGATCCAGCCTGTACTCCTCTTGACATAACAGAAAATATTCTGAGGAAACTACTCCAAGCTTGTACTAAAGAGGCACCCTTCTTGAGCCCGGATGGGCACATGTATAAGCAAGTAGATGGGGTCGCCATGGGTTCTCCCCTAGGTGTCCTGTTTGCAAACTTCTACATGGGTACCATCGAGCAAAAAGTCTTAGTCGACATGAACTTGAACCCGGCCATATACTGCAGGTATGTTGACGACATTTTTACACAGGTACCTGATGTCAGACATCTGAAGGAGCTGAAGGAGGCATTTGAGCAGAGTTCCGTGCTGCGTTTCACTTACGAGATGGAAAAGGATGGGAAGCTGCCCTTTCTAGATGTAACAGTCATGGAAAAGAGCGGAGGTTTCCACACTGCAGTCTACACTAAGGAAACGAACATAGGAATGTGCCTAAATGCCAACAGCGACTGCCCAGACAGGTACAAGAGGAGTGTTGTTAACGCATATGTCGACCGTGCTCTCAGGCACAGCTCAGAATGGAAGCAAGTCGACGAAGAACTCTGTAGGGTAAGGCAGGTCCTAGTCAACAACGGCTTCTCCAATGGTTTCGTCAAAGACATCATAAGAAGGAAAGTGAAACGCCATGCAACCTCTGAAGAGACAACTAACACAACACCTATACCCCCTATTAGACTATTTTACAGGAACTTCTTTTCCACAGCTCATAAAACGGAGGAAAGGGTCCTGAAAGATATTGTTAATATAAACGTTATCCCTACAGACAAAAATCAGAGGATACAACTGACGATTTACTATAAAACCAGAAAAACGGCCAGCCTACTCATGAGAAACTCTCCAGAAACAAAACAGAACGCTTTAAAAGAGACTAACGTCATCTATGTCCTTCAAATGCCCTCTTGGGGACTGTAAGCTCCAAAAAACCCAGTATATAGGCAAGACAACAACATCTCTTTCTAGGCGTTTAACGATGCATAAGCAACAGGGCTCCATTAAGGAACATATAATCTCTTCCCACAACCAAACCATCGCCAGAGAAATCCTAGTAAACAACACAGAAATCATCGATAGATACAGCGATAGCAGGCGGCTTGACGTTTGCGAGGCACTACACATCAAGAAGTCAACACCAGCAATCAACAGCCAATTAATGCACAACTATATTCTACCCACCTCAAGACTCCGCTCCAATATAGAAGCATCAAGAAATATGGACCAATAGGCTTTCTACAAACACTTCTATTCAATACCCATTGTTTCGTGTTCTGTCTTGTGTTGATGAAATTAATACCCTATTAATGCCACCTCTTGTTCTGTCTTGTGTTGATGAAATTAATACCCTATTAATGCCACCTCACCCCATCCACCTCACTCAAATATAGATATAAAATCGGAGATACGTAAGTTCTATTCAGTTGTGTATTCGTAAACTAAAGTCTTTGAAAATGTAATAAGTTTTACGAAACGCGCTCGTGTCGCGTCAGACTAGAAATAAAAATGAATTTTAGAGAATTGATTTTTGATTTACCTCCAACAGTGAAAAGAAATGTACGAAAGATTGAGAAAATTCGTGTTAGAATTATTAATCTTACTTTTTCGGTCATATTTAATAATATATGTCTACACGAAAGACTGCTACCAAAATATACTAATATTAAAGCGCACGACCCAGCAGCAAGGAATCAAGCCTTCACGATAAAATATCGCCAGGATCTGATTCGTGATCAGATATACAAGGCAGAGAATGAAATCAAAGACAACAAAACGCAACTACTTCATGCTACAAACGAGTGGAGAAATAGCAACATCGACGAAAGTATCCGTACCCGCATTGAACAACACCTCGACATCCTCACAGACCAACATCACCTCAGCACTGAAACAAGGATTATCAAGAAACTAACAACATTATATGGAGGACCTATGGCAATTCCACGACCAAGAGATGGCTTCCTTAACCTTGCAGGAATTAACCTCACTGAGGACCAAGTCACTCTCCTAAATCTGGGCTTAAACTGTCATGTTATGTCCAGACCGAGTGAGATGGCCCGGAAAGTAGAGTTGGAAATTCTGTTGGATGACATATTCGACCTCGAGACACAAAAGGTCACTACCAAAGATACCTTACAAGCAGAACTTATTGCAGAAGGAGGAAAGAATCGAGGCAATTACAGAAGCACCATACTGTCCCCCGAGTTCAAAGCGGCAGCTAAAAGCCTTCGTGAGAACAAGGAGATAGTTGTCAGGAGAGGTGACAAGTCGCCAATATATGTCATTCTTAAAAAAGACGAATATCTGGCGAAAATGAACATCATACTCTCTGACCAAACTAAGTTCCAAAGGGTAACGAAGGACACTACAGCCGAATTAAAAGCAAAGGTCAACAAACTGATCGAAACTGTGAACGCCAAGAAATCCGGACTCCACCTGCCAAAGATCATTGGGGAATATAAACCTGGATATGCGTATGGAAATGTCAAGACACACAAGCCTGGAAACCCACTTCGGCCAATCATTAGCCAGATACCCACACCCACGTACAGACTGGCGAAGCGACTCAACGGCCTGCTGACTCCTTATGTTCCTTGCGCCTTCAGCCTGAAGTCTCCAAAGGAATTTGTTGACTTACTGCGGGGCACACGGGCCACAGGGATAAGAGCCTCGTTGGACGTAGAATCGCTGTTTACCAAGGTACCTGTGGACGAGACAATCGGGATGATAGCCGACAGAGTGTATCGTGATCCAGCCTGTACTCCTCTTGACATACCAGAAAATATTCTGAGGAAACTACTCCAAGCTTGTACTAAAGAGGCACCCTTCTTGAGCCCGGATGGGCACATGTATAAGCAAGTAGATGGGGTCGCCATGGGTTCTCCCCTAGGTGTCCTGTTTGCAAACTTCTACATGGGTACCATCGAGCAAAAAGTCTTAGTCGACATGAACTTGAACCCGGCCATATACTGCAGGTATGTTGACGACATTTTTACACAGGTACCTGATGTCAGACATCTGAAGGAGCTGAAGGAGGCATTTGAGCAGAGTTCCGTGCTGCGTTTCACTTACGAGATGGAAAAGGATGGGAAGCTGCCCTTTCTAGATGTAACAGTCATGGAAAAGAGCGGAGGTTTCCACACTGCAGTCTACACTAAGGAAACGAACATAGGAATGTGCCTAAATGCCAACAGCGAACTGCCCAGACAGGTACAAGAGGAGTGTTGTTAATCGCATATGTCGACCGTGCTCTCAGGCACAGCTCAGAATGGAAGCAAGTCGACGAAGAACTCTGTAGGGTAAGGCAGGTCCTAGTCAACAACGGCTTCTCCAATGGTTTCGTCAAAGACATCATAAGAAGGAAAGTGAAACGCCATGCAACCTCTGAAGAGACAACTAACACAACACCTATACCCCCTATTAGACTATTTTACAGGAACTTCTTTTCCACAGCTCATAAAACGGAGGAAAGGGTCCTGAAAGATATTGTTAATAGAAACGTTATCCCTACAGACAAAAATCAGAGGATACAACTGACGATTTACTATAAAACCAGAAAAACGGCCAGCCTACTCATGAGAAACTCTCCAGAAACAAAACAGAACGCTTTAAAAGAGACTAACGTCATCTATGCCTTCAAATGCCCTCTTGGGGACTGTAAGCTCCAAAAAACCCAGTATATAGGCAAGACAACAACATCTCTTTCTAGGCGTTTAACGATGCATAAGCAACAGGGCTCCATTAAGGAACATATAATCTCTTCCCACAACCAAACCATCGCCAGAGAAATCCTAGTAAACAACACAGAAATCATCGATAGATACAGCGATAGCAGGCGGCTTGACGTTTGCGAGGCACTACACATCCAGAAGTCAACACCAGCAATCAACAGCCAATTAATGCACAACTATATTCTACCCACCTCAAGACTCCGCTCCAATATAGAAGCATCAAGAAATATGGACCAATAGGCTTTCTACAAACACTTCTATTCAATACCCATTGTTTCGTGTTCTGTCTTGTGTTGATGAAATTAATACCCTATTAATGCCACCTCTTGTTCTGTCTTGTGTTGATGAAATTAATACCCTATTAATGCCACCTCACCCCATCCACCTCACTCAAATATAGATATAAAATCGGAGATACGTAAGTTCTATTCAGTTGTGTATTCGTAAACTAAAGTCTTTGAAAATGTAATAAGTTTTACGAAACGCGCTCGTGTCGCGTCAGACTAGAAATAAAAATGAATTTTAGAGAATTGATTTTTGATTTACCTCCAACAGTGAAAAGAAATGTACGAAAGATTGAGAAAATTCGTGTTAGAATTATTAATCTTACTTTTTCGGTCATATTTAATAATATATGTCTACACGAAAGACTGCTACCAAAATATACTAATATTAAAGCGCACGACCCAGCAGCAAGGAATCAAGCCTTCACGATAAAATATCGCCAGGATCTGATTCGTGATCAGATATACAAGGCAGAGAATGAAATCAAAGACAACAAAACGCAACTACTTCATGCTACAAACGAGTGGAGAAATAGCAACATCGACGAAAGTATCCGTACCCGCATTGAACAACACCTCGACATCCTCACAGACCAACATCACCTCAGCACTGAAACAAGGATTATCAAGAAACTAACAACATTATATGGAGGACCTATGGCAATTCCACGACCAAGAGATGGCTTCCTTAACCTTGCAGGAATTAACCTCACTGAGGACCAAGTCACTCTCCTAAATCTGGGCTTAAACTGTCATGTTATGTCCAGACCGAGTGAGATGGCCCGGAAAGTAGAGTTGGAAATTCTGTTGGATGACATATTCGACCTCGAGACACAAAAGGTCACTACCAAAGATACCTTACAAGCAGAACTTATTGCAGAAGGAGGAAAGAATCGAGGCAATTTCAGAAGCACCATACTGTCCCCCGAGCTCAAAGCGGCAGCTAAAAGCCTTCGTGAGAACAAGGAGATAGTTGTCAGGAGAGGTGACAAGTCGCCAATATATGTCATTCTTAAAAAAGACGAATATCTGGCGAAAATGAACATCATACTCTCTGACCAAACTAAGTTCCAAAGGGTAACGAAGGACACTACAGCCGAATTAAAAGCAAAGGTCAACAAACTGATCGAAACTGTGAACGCCAAGAAATCCGGACTCCACCTGCCAAAGATCATTGGGGAATATAAACCTGGATATGCGTATGGAAATGTCAAGACACACAAGCCTGGAAACCCACTTCGGCCAATCATTAGCCAGATACCCACACCCACGTACAGCCTGGCGAAGCGACTCAACGGCCTGCTGACTCCTTATGTTCCTTGCGCCTTCAGCCTGAAGTCTCCAAAGGAATTTGTTGACTTACTGCGGGGCACACGGGCCACAGGGATAAGAGCCTCGTTGGACGTAGAATCGCTGTTTACCAAGGTACCTGTGGACGAGACAATCGGGATGATAGCCGACAGAGTGTATCGTGATCCAGCCTGTACTCCTCTTGACATACCAGAAAATATTCTGAGGAAACTACTCCAAGCTTGTACTAAAGAGGCACCCTTCTTGAGCCCGGATGGGCACATGTATAAGCAAGTAGATGGGGTCGCCATGGGTTCTCCCCTAGGTGTCCTGTTTGCAAACTTCTACATGGGTACCATCGAGCAAAAAGTCTTAGTCGACATGAACTTGAACCCGGCCATATACTGCAGGTATGTTGACGACATTTTTACACAGGTACCTGATGTCAGACATCTGAAGGAGCTGAAGGAGGCATTTGAGCAGAGTTCCGTGCTGCGTTTCACTTACGAGATGGAAAAGGATGGGAAGCTGCCCTTTCTAGATGTAACAGTCATGGAAAAGAGCGGAGGTTTCCACACTGCAGTCTACACTAAGGAAACGAACATAGGAATGTGCCTAAATGCCAACAGCAACTGCCCAGACAGGTACAAGAGGAGTGTTGTTATCGCATATGTCGACCGTGCTCTCAGGCACAGCTCAGAATGGAAGCAAGTCGACGAAGAACTCTGTAGGGTAAGGCAGGTCCTAGTCAACAACGGCTTCTCCAATGGTTTCGTCAAAGACATCATAAGAAGGAAAGTGAAACGCCATGCAACCTCTGAAGAGACAACTAACACAACACCTATACCCCCTATTAGACTATTTTACAGGAACTTCTTTTCCACAGCTCATAAAACGGAGGAAAGGGTCCTGAAAGATATTGTTAATAGAAACGTTATCCCTACAGACAAAAATCAGAGGATACAACTGACGATTTACTATAAAACCAGAAAAACGGCCAGCCTACTCATGAGAAACTCTCCAGAAACAAAACAGAACGCTTTAAAAGAGACTAACGTCATCTATGCCTTCAAATGCCCTCTTGGGGACTGTAAGCTCCAAAAAACCCAGTATATAGGCAAGACAACAACATCTCTTTCTAGGCGTTTAACGATGCATAAGCAACAGGGCTCCATTAAGGAACATATAATCTCTTCCCACAACCAAACCATCGCCAGAGAAATCCTAGTAAACAACACAGAAATCATCGATAGATACAGCGATAGCAGGCGGCTTGACGTTTGCGAGGCACTACACATCAAGAAGTCAACACCAGCAATCAACAGCCAATTAATGCACAACTATATTCTACCCACCTCAAGACTCCGCTCCAATATAGAAGCATCAAGAAATATGGACCAATAGGCTTTCTACAAACACTTCTATTCAATACCCATTGTTTCGTGTTCTGTCTTGTGTTGATGAAATTAATACCCTATTAATGCCACCTCTTGTTCTGTCTTGTGTTGATGAAATTAATACCCTATTAATGCCACCTCACCCCATCCACCTCACTCAAATATAGATATAAAATCGGAGATACGTAAGTTCTATTCAGTTGTGTATTCGTAAACTAAAGTCTTTGAAAATGTAATAAGTTTTACGAAACGCGCTCGTGTCGCGTCAGACTAGAAATAAAAATGAATTTTAGAGAATTGATTTTTGATTTACCTCCAACAGTGAAAAGAAATGTACGAAAGATTGAGAAAATTCGTGTTAGAATTATTAATCTTACTTTTTCGGTCATATTTAATAATATATGTCTACACGAAAGACTGCTACCAAAATATACTAATATTAAAGCGCACGACCCAGCAGCAAGGAATCAAGCCTTCACGATAAAATATCGCCAGGATCTGATTCGTGATCAGATATACAAGGCAGAGAATGAAATCAAAGACAACAAAACGCAACTACTTCATGCTACAAACGAGTGGAGAAATAGCAACATCGAGGAAAGTATCCGTACCCGCATTGAACAACACCTCGACATCCTCACAGACCAACATCACCTCAGCACTGAAACAAGGATTATCAAGAAACTAACAACATTATATGGAGGACCTATGGCAATTCCACGACCAAGAGATGGCTTCCTTAACCTTGCAGGAATTAACCTCACTGAGGACCAAGTCACTCTCCTAAATCTGGGCATAAACTGTCATGTTATGTCCAGACCGAGTGAGATGGCCCGGAAAGTAGAGTTGGAAATTCTGTTGGATGACATATTCGACCTCGAGACACAAAAGGTCACTACCAAAGATACCTTACAAGCAGAACTTATTGCAGAAGGAGGAAAGAATCGAGGCAATTTCAGAAGCACCATACTGTCCCCCGAGCTCAAAGCGGCAGCTAAAAGCCTTCGTGAGAACAAGGAGATAGTTGTCAGGAGAGGTGACAAGTCGCCAATATATGTCATTCTTAAAAAAGACGAATATCTGGCGAAAATGAACATCATACTCTCTGACCAAACTAAGTTCCAAAGGGTAACGAAGGACACTACAGCCGAATTAAAAGCAAAGGTCAACAAACTGATCGAAACTGTGAACGCCAAGAAATCCGGACTCCACCTGCCAAAGATCATTGGGGAATATAAACCTGGATATGCGTATGGAAATGTCAAGACACACAAGCCTGGAAACCCACTTCGGCCAATCATTAGCCAGATACCCACACCCACGTACAGCCTGGCGAAGTGACTCAACGGCCTGCTGACTCCTTATGTTCCTTGCGCCTTCAGCCTGAAGTCTCCAAAGGAATTTGTTGACTTAATGCGGGGCACACGGGCCACAGGGATAAGAGCCTCGTTGGACGTAGAATCGCTGTTTACCAACGTACCTGTGGACGAGACAATCGGGATGATAGCCGACAGAGTGTATCGTGATCCAGCCTGTACTCCTCTTGACATACCAGAAAATATTCTGAGGAAACTACTCCAAGCTTGTACTAAAGAGGCACCCTTCTTGAGCCCGGATGGGCACATGTATAAGCAAGTAGATGGGGTCGCCATGGGTTCTCCCCTAGGTGTCCTGTTTGCAAACTTCTACATGGGTACCATCGAGCAAAAAGTCTTAGTCGACATGAACTTGAAACCGGCCATATACTGCAGGTATGTTGACGACATTTTTACACAGGTACCTGATGTCAGACATCTGCAGGAGCTGAAGGAGGCATTTGAGCAGAGTTCCGTGCTGCGTTTCACTTACGAGATGGAAAAGGATGGGAAGCTGCCCTTTCTAGATGTAACAGTCATGGAAAAGAGCGGAGGTTTCCACACTGCAGTCTACACTAAGGAAACGAACATAGGAATGTGCCTAAATGCCAACAGCGACTGCCCAGACAGGTACAAGAGGAGTGTTGTTAACGCATATGTCGACCGTGCTCTCAGGCACAGCTCAGAATGGAAGCAAGTCGACGAAGAACTCTGTAGGGTAAGGCAGGTCCTAGTCAACAACGGCTTCTCCAATGGTTTCGTCGAAGACATCATAAGAAGGAAAGTGAAACGCCATGCAACCTCTGAAGAGACAACTAACACAACACCTATACCCCCTATTAGACTATTTTACAGGAACTTCTTTTCCACAGCTCATAAAACGGAGGAAAGGGTCCTGAAAGATATTGTTAATAGAAACGTTATCCCTACAGACAAAAATCAGAGGATACAACTGACGATTTACTATAAAACCAGAAAAACGGCCAGCCTACTCATGAGAAACTCTCCAGAAACAAAACAGAACGCTTTAAAAGAGACTAACGTCATCTATGCCTTCAAATGCCCTCTTGGGGACTGTAAGTTCCAAAAAACCCAGTATATAGGCAAGACAACAACATCTCTTTCTAGGCGTTTAACGATGCATAAGCAACAGGGCTCCATTAAGGAACATATAATCTCTTCCCACAACCAAACCATCGCCAGAGAAATCCTAGTAAACAACACAGAAATCATCGATAGATACAGCGATAGCAGGCGGCTTGACGTTTGCGAGGCACTACACATCCAGAAGTCAACACCAGCAATCAACAGCCAATTAATGCACAACTATATTCTACCCACCTCAAGACTCCGCTCCAATATAGAAGCATCAAGAAATATGGACCAATAGGCTTTCTACAAACACTTCTATTCAATACCCATTGTTTCGTGTTCTGTCTTGTGTTGATGAAATTAATACCCTATTAATGCCACCTCTTGTTCTGTCTTGTGTTGATGAAATTAATACCCTATTAATGCCACCTCACCCCATCCACCTCACTCAAATATAGATATAAAATCGGAGATACGTAAGTTCTATTCAGTTGTGTATTCGTAAACTAAAGTCTTTGAAAATGTAATAAGTTTTACGAAACGCGCTCGTGTCGCGTCAGACTAGAAATAAAAATGAATTTTAGAGAATTGATTTTTGATTTACCTCCAACAGTGAAAAGAAATGTACGAAAGATTGAGAAAATTCGTGTTAGAATTATTAATCTTACTTTTTCGGTCATATTTAATAATATATGTCTACACGAAAGACTGCTACCAAAATATACTAATATTAAAGCGCACGACCCAGCAGCAAGGAATCAAGCCTTCACGATAAAATATCGCCAGGATCTGATTCGTGATCAGATATACAAGGCAGAGAATGAAATCAAAGACAACAAAACGCAACTACTTCATGCTACAAACGAGTGGAGAAATAGCAACATCGACGAAAGTATCCGTACCCGCATTGAACAACACCTCGACATCCTCACAGACCAACATCACCTCAGCACTGAAACAAGGATTATCAAGAAACTAACAACATTATATGGAGGACCTATGGCAATTCCACGACCAAGAGATGGCTTCCTTAACCTTGCAGGAATTAACCTCACTGAGGACCAAGTCACTCTCCTAAATCTGGGCTTAAACTGTCATGTTATGTCCAGACCGAGTGAGATGGCCCGGAAAGTAGAGTTGGAAATTCTGTTGGATGACATATTCGACCTCGAGACACAAAAGGTCACTACCAAAGATACCTTACAAGCAGAACTTATTGCAGAAGGAGGAAAGAATCGAGGCAATTTCAGAAGCACCATACTGTCCCCCGAGCTCAAAGCGGCAGCTAAAAGCCTTCGTGAGAACAAGGAGATAGTTGTCAGGAGAGGTGACAAGTCGCCAATATATGTCATTCTTAAAAAAGACGAATATCTGGCGAAAATGAACATCATACTCTCTGACCAAACTAAGTTCCAAAGGGTAACGAAGGACACTACAGCCGAATTAAAAGCAAAGGTCAACAAACTGATCGAAACTGTGAACGCCAAGAAATCCGGACTCCACCTGCCAAAGATCATTGGGGAATATAAACCTGGATATGCGTATGGAAATGTCAAGACACACAAGCCTGGAAACCCACTTCGGCCAATCATTAGCCAGATACCCACACCCACGTACAGCCTGGCGAAGCGACTCAACGGCCTGCTGACTCCTTATGTTCCTTGCGCCTTCAGCCTGAAGTCTCCAAAGGAATTTGTTGACTTACTGCGGGGCACACGGGCCACAGGGATAAGAGCCTCGTTGGACGTAGAATCGCTGTTTACCAAGGTACCTGTGGACGAGACAATCGGGATGATAGCCGACAGAGTGTATCGTGATCCAGCCTGTACTCCTCTTGACATACCAGAAAATATTCTGAGGAAACTACTCCAAGCTTGTACTAAAGAGGCACCCTTCTTGAGCCCGGATGGGCACATGTATAAGCAAGTAGATGGGGTCGCCATGGGTTCTCCCCTAGGTGTCCTGTTTGCAAACTTCTACATGGGTACCATCGAGCAAAAAGTCTTAGTCGACATGAACTTGAACCCGGCCATATACTGCAGGTATGTTGACGACATTTTTACACAGGTACCTGATGTCAGACATCTGAAGGAGCTGAAGGAGGCATTTGAGCAGAGTTCCGTGCTGCGTTTCACTTACGAGATGGAAAAGGATGGGAAGCTGCCCTTTCTAGATGTAACAGTCATGGAAAAGAGCGGAGGTTTCCACACTGCAGTCTACACTAAGGAAACGAACATAGGAATGTGCCTAAATGCCAACAGCAACTGCCCAGACAGGTACAAGAGGAGTGTTGTTATCGCATATGTCGACCGTGCTCTCAGGCACAGCTCAGAATGGAAGCAAGTCGACGAAGAACTCTGTAGGGTAAGGCAGGTCCTAGTCAACAACGGCTTCTCCAATGGTTTCGTCAAAGACATCATAAGAAGGAAAGTGAAACGCCATGCAACCTCTGAAGAGACAACTAACACAACACCTATACCCCCTATTAGACTATTTTACAGGAACTTCTTTTCCACAGCTCATAAAACGGAGGAAAGGGTCCTGAAAGATATTGTTAATAGAAACGTTATCCCTACAGACAAAAATCAGAGGATACAACTGACGATTTACTATAAAACCAGAAAAACGGCCAGCCTACTCATGAGAAACTCTCCAGAAACAAAACAGAACGCTTTAAAAGAGACTAACGTCATCTATGCCTTCAAATGCCCTCTTGGGGACTGTAAGCTCCAAAAAACCCAGTATATAGGCAAGACAACAACATCTCTTTCTAGGCGTTTAACGATGCATAAGCAACAGGGCTCCATTAAGGAACATATAATCTCTTCCCACAACCAAACCATCGCCAGAGAAATCCTAGTAAACAACACAGAAATCATCGATAGATACAGCGATAGCAGGCGGCTTGACGTTTGCGAGGCACTACACATCAAGAAGTCAACACCAGCAATCAACAGCCAATTAATGCACAACTATATTCTACCCACCTCAAGACTCCGCTCCAATATAGAAGCATCAAGAAATATGGACCAATAGGCTTTCTACAAACACTTCTATTCAATACCCATTGTTTCGTGTTCTGTCTTGTGTTGATGAAATTAATACCCTATTAATGCCACCTCTTGTTCTGTCTTGTGTTGATGAAATTAATACCCTATTAATGCCACCTCACCCCATCCACCTCACTCAAATATAGATATAAAATCGGAGATACGTAAGTTCTATTCAGTTGTGTATTCGTAAACTAAAGTCTTTGAAAATGTAATAAGTTTTACGAAACGCGCTCGTGTCGCGTCAGACTAGAAATAAAAATGAATTTTAGAGAATTGATTTTTGATTTACCTCCAACAGTGAAAAGAAATGTACGAAAGATTGAGAAAATTCGTGTTAGAATTATTAATCTTACTTTTTCGGTCATATTTAATAATATATGTCTACACGAAAGACTGCTACCAAAATATACTAATATTAAAGCGCACGACCCAGCAGCAAGGAATCAAGCCTTCACGATAAAATATCGCCAGGATCTGATTCGTGATCAGATATACAAGGCAGAGAATGAAATCAAAGACAACAAAACGCAACTACTTCATGCTACAAACGAGTGGAGAAATAGCAACATCGAGGAAAGTATCCGTACCCGCATTGAACAACACCTCGACATCCTCACAGACCAACATCACCTCAGCACTGAAACAAGGATTATCAAGAAACTAACAACATTATATGGAGGACCTATGGCAATTCCACGACCAAGAGATGGCTTCCTTAACCTTGCAGGAATTAACCTCACTGAGGACCAAGTCACTCTCCTAAATCTGGGCATAAACTGTCATGTTATGTCCAGACCGAGTGAGATGGCCCGGAAAGTAGAGTTGGAAATTCTGTTGGATGACATATTCGACCTCGAGACACAAAAGGTCACTACCAAAGATACCTTACAAGCAGAACTTATTGCAGAAGGAGGAAAGAATCGAGGCAATTTCAGAAGCACCATACTGTCCCCCGAGCTCAAAGCGGCAGCTAAAAGCCTTCGTGAGAACAAGGAGATAGTTGTCAGGAGAGGTGACAAGTCGCCAATATATGTCATTCTTAAAAAAGACGAATATCTGGCGAAAATGAACATCATACTCTCTGACCAAACTAAGTTCCAAAGGGTAACGAAGGACACTACAGCCGAATTAAAAGCAAAGGTCAACAAACTGATCGAAACTGTGAACGCCAAGAAATCCGGACTCCACCTGCCAAAGATCATTGGGGAATATAAACCTGGATATGCGTATGGAAATGTCAAGACACACAAGCCTGGAAACCCACTTCGGCCAATCATTAGCCAGATACCCACACCCACGTACAGCCTGGCGAAGTGACTCAACGGCCTGCTGACTCCTTATGTTCCTTGCGCCTTCAGCCTGAAGTCTCCAAAGGAATTTGTTGACTTAATGCGGGGCACACGGGCCACAGGGATAAGAGCCTCGTTGGACGTAGAATCGCTGTTTACCAACGTACCTGTGGACGAGACAATCGGGATGATAGCCGACAGAGTGTATCGTGATCCAGCCTGTACTCCTCTTGACATACCAGAAAATATTCTGAGGAAACTACTCCAAGCTTGTACTAAAGAGGCACCCTTCTTGAGCCCGGATGGGCACATGTATAAGCAAGTAGATGGGGTCGCCATGGGTTCTCCCCTAGGTGTCCTGTTTGCAAACTTCTACATGGGTACCATCGAGCAAAAAGTCTTAGTCGACATGAACTTGAAACCGGCCATATACTGCAGGTATGTTGACGACATTTTTACACAGGTACCTGATGTCAGACATCTGCAGGAGCTGAAGGAGGCATTTGAGCAGAGTTCCGTGCTGCGTTTCACTTACGAGATGGAAAAGGATGGGAAGCTGCCCTTTCTAGATGTAACAGTCATGGAAAAGAGCGGAGGTTTCCACACTGCAGTCTACACTAAGGAAACGAACATAGGAATGTGCCTAAATGCCAACAGCGACTGCCCAGACAGGTACAAGAGGAGTGTTGTTAACGCATATGTCGACCGTGCTCTCAGGCACAGCTCAGAATGGAAGCAAGTCGACGAAGAACTCTGTAGGGTAAGGCAGGTCCTAGTCAACAACGGCTTCTCCAATGGTTTCGTCGAAGACATCATAAGAAGGAAAGTGAAACGCCATGCAACCTCTGAAGAGACAACTAACACAACACCTATACCCCCTATTAGACTATTTTACAGGAACTTCTTTTCCACAGCTCATAAAACGGAGGAAAGGGTCCTGAAAGATATTGTTAATAGAAACGTTATCCCTACAGACAAAAATCAGAGGATACAACTGACGATTTACTATAAAACCAGAAAAACGGCCAGCCTACTCATGAGAAACTCTCCAGAAACAAAACAGAACGCTTTAAAAGAGACTAACGTCATCTATGCCTTCAAATGCCCTCTTGGGGACTGTAAGTTCCAAAAAACCCAGTATATAGGCAAGACAACAACATCTCTTTCTAGGCGTTTAACGATGCATAAGCAACAGGGCTCCATTAAGGAACATATAATCTCTTCCCACAACCAAACCATCGCCAGAGAAATCCTAGTAAACAACACAGAAATCATCGATAGATACAGCGATAGCAGGCGGCATGACGTTTGCGAGGCACTACACATCAAGAAGTCAACACCAGCAATCAACAGCCAATTAATGCACAACTATATTCTACCCTCCTCAAGACTCCGCTCCAATATAGAAGCATCAAGAAATATGGACCAATAAGCTTTCTACAAACACTTCTATTCAATACCCATTGTTTCGTGTTCTGTCTTGTGTTGATGAAATTAATACCCTATTAATGCCACCTCTTGTTCTGTCTTGTGTTGATGAAATTAATACCCTATTAATGCCACCTCACCCCATCCACCTCACTCAAATATAGATATAAAATCGGAGATACGTAAGTTCTATTCAGTTGTGTATTCGTAAACTAAAGTCTTTGAAAATGTAATAAGTTTTACGAAACGCGCTCGTGTCGCGTCAGACTAGAAATAAAAATGAATTTTGGAGAATTGATTTTTGATTTACCTCCAACAGTGAAAAGAAATGTACGAAAGATTGAGAAAATTCGTGTTAGAATTATTAATCTTAGTTTTTCGGTCATATTTAATAATATATAAATATATATATATATATATATATATATATATATATATATATATATATATATATATATATATATATATATATATATATATATATATATATGCGAACAAGCCAGAATGGTCCCCTGGACAATATGCAACTGAAAACTCACACCCCAGAAGTGACTCGAACCCATACTCCCAAAAGCAACGCAACTGGTATGTACAAGACGCCTTAATCCACTTGACCATCACGACCGGACATAATGAGGTGATAGCCGAGGCTATTTGAACCACCCCACCGCCGGCACTCGGATAGTTATCTTGGGCATAGCATTTTACCAAATCACCTCATTCTTAGGGGCACACGTGAGGAACACAAATGCGAACAAGCCAGAATGGTCCCCTGGACAATATGCAACTGAAAACTCACACCCCAGAAGTGACTCGAACCCATACTCCCAGAAGCAACGCAACTGGTATGTACAAGACGCCTTAATCCACTTGACCATCACGACCGGACATAATGAGGTGATAGCCGAGGCTATTTGAACCACCCCACCGCCCGCACTCGGATAGTTATCTTGGGCATAGCATTTTACCAAATCACCTCATTCTTAGGGGCACACGTGAGGAACACAAATGCGAACAAGCCAGAATGGTCCCCTGGACAATATGCAACTGAAAACTCACACCCCAGAAGTGACTCGAACCCATACTCCCAGAAGCAACGCAACTGGTATGTACAAGACGCCTTAATCCACTTGACCATCACGACCGGACATAATGAGGTGATAGCCGAGGCTATTTGAACCACCCCACCGCCGGCACTCGGATAGTTATCTTGGGCATAGTATTTTACCAAATCACCTCATTCTTAGGGGCACACGTGAGGAACACAAATGCGAACAAGCTCATCAAACAAGATGGTCAAGTGGATTAAGGCGTCTTGTACATACCAGTTGCGTTGCTTCTGGGAGTATGGGTTCGAGTCACTTCTGGGGTGTGAGTTTTCAGTTGCATATTGTCCAGGGGACCATTCTGGCTTGTTCGCATTTGTGTTCCTCACGTGTGCCCCTAAGAATGAGGTGATTTGGTAAAATGCTATGCCCAAGATAACTATCCGAGTGCCGGTGGTGGGGTGGTTCAAATAGCCTCGGCTATCACCTCATTATGTCCGGTCGTGATGGTCAAGTGGATTAAGGCGTCTTGTACATACCAGTTGCGTTGCTTCTGGGAGTATGGGTTCGAGTCACTTCTGGGGTGTGAGTTTTCAGTTGCATATTGTCCAGGGGACCATTCTGGCTTGTTCGCATTTGTGTTCCTCACGTGTGCCCCTAAGAATGAGGTGATTTGGCAAAATGCTATGCCCAAGATAACTATCCGAGTGCCGGCGGTGGGGTGGTTCAAATAGCCTCGGCTATCACCTCATTATGTCCGGTCGTGATGGTCAAGTGGATTAAGGCGTCTTGTACATACCAGTTGCGTTGCTTCTGGGAGTATGGGTTCGAGTCACTTCTGGGGTGTGAGTTTTCAGTTGCATATTGTCCAGGGGACCATTCTGGCTTGTTCGCATTTGTGTTCCTCACGTGTGCCCCTAAGAATGAGGTGATTTGGTAAAATGCTATGCCCAAGATAACTATCCGAGTGCCGGCGGTGGGGTGGTTCAAATAGCCTCGGCTATCACCTCATTATGTCCGGTCGTGATGGTCAAGTGGATTAAGGCGTCTTGTACATACCAGTTGCGTTGCTTCTGGGAGTATGGGTTCGAGTCACTTCTGGGGTGTGAGTTTTCAGTTATATATATATATATATATATATATATATATATATATATATATATATATATATATATATATATATATATATATATATATATATATATATATGCAGGCGGGGAAGTGGTTCAAATAGCTTCGACTATCAGTTCCTTATGTCCAGTCGTGATGGTTAAGCGGATTAAGGAGTCCTGTAGTTACCAGTTGCGTTGCTCCTGGGAGTATGGGTTCGAGTCACTTCTGGTGTGTGAGTTTTCAGTCGCATATAGTCCTGGGGACCAATCAGGCTTGTTTGCATATATATATATATATGTATATATATACATGTATATATATGTATATATATATATATATATATATATATATATATATATATATATATAAATATATATATATATATATATATATATATAAATATATAGTTTACAGAAAACACACACTTATATAACAATCAGTGTTCGAAGACCTCGTCCAGCTCTTCGGGGGTCGGGTGCGCACCCAAGATACAGCACGCATTTCCCCTCTGAACAGCGACACTGAGGCGCTGGAACATGAAACTGGGTCTCTAGTCTTCCCAATGAGTTCCTCACCCAGCTCCTTCAGGAACTTAAGTGCACATTTACCCCAGAGCCGCCCAGAGTCTCAGAAGCATATATATATATATATATATATATATATATATATATATATATATATATATATATATATATATATATATATATATATATATATATATATATATATATATGTATATATACAGAGAGAGAGAGAGACATATGTCGTACCTAGTAGCCAGAACGCACTTCTCAGCCTACTATGCAATGCGCGATTTGCCTAATAAGCCAAGTTTTCCTGAATTAATATATTTTTTCTAATTTTTTTCTTATGAAATGATAATGCTACCCATTTCATTATGTAGGAGGTCAATTTTTTTTTATTGGAGTTAAAATTAACGTAGATATATGATCGAACCTAACCAACCCTACCTAACCTAACCTAACCTATCTTTATACGTTAGGTTAGGTTAGGTAGCCGAAAAATAGAGGTTAGGTAAGGTTAGGTAGGTTAAGCCGCTTAAGTAGCCAGAACGCACTTCTCAGAAGTGCGTTCTGGCTACTAGGTGCGACATATATATATATATATATATATATATATATGATTACTGTGTTGTTTACTAGGATTTCTAGTAAATCATCGATAGATACAGCGATAGCAGGCGGCTTGACGTTTGCGAGGCACTACACATCAAGAAGTCAACACCAGCAATCAACAGCCAATTATTGCACAAATATATATATATATATATATATATATATATATATATATATATATATATATATATATATATATATATATATATATATATATGCACAACTCTCCTAAACACGAGAGTGAAGTTATACAACTTTAGAACACTTTCCCACCAGGAGACTCGAACCCTAGCCAGCACAGAAGCCTTCCAGCAACTGGCATAACAGGTATGCCTTTAACCCACTGCACCACGCTCAGACCCTTAAAAGAGATGGTAATTTCGGAGTATTTATACACACCAAAGACCACCAACTCCCAAGAGCACTAGAGCAAGTGAGGGGTCATTTTTACGTTTTTCATCAAGTCCCTGTTAATATGGGAAAACACTGTGTCTATGCTTGATGCACAACTCTCCTAAACACGAGAGTGAAGTTATACAACTTTAGAACACTTTCCCACCAGGAGACTCGAACCCTAGCCAGCACAGAAGCCTTCCAGCAACTGGCATAACAGGTACGCCTTTAACCCACTGCACCACGCTCAGACCCTTAAAAGAGATGGTAATTTCGGAGTATTTATACACACCAAAGACCACCATCTCCCAAGAGCACTAGAGCAAGTGAGGGGTCATTTTTACGTTTTTCATCAAGTCCCTGTTAATATGGGAAAACACTGTGTCTATGCTTGATGCACAACTCTCCTAAACACGAGAGTGAAGTTATACAACTTTAGAACACTTTCCCACCAGGAAAGTGTTCTAAACTCTGGAGAGTTTCTCATGAGTAGGCTGGCCGTTTTTCTGGTTTTAGAGTAAATCGTCAGTTGTATCTTCTGATTTTTGTCTGTAGGGATAACGTTTCTACTGACAATATCTTTCAGGACCCTTTCCTCCGTTTTATGGGCTGTGGAAAAGAAGTTCCTGTAAAATTGTCTAATAGGGGGTATAGGTGTTGTGTTAGTTGTCTCTTCAGAGGTTCATGGCGTTTCACTTTCCTTCTTATGATGTCTTCCACGAAACCATTGGAGAAGCCATTGTTGACTCGGACCTGCCTTACCCTACAGAGTTCTTCTTCGACTTGCCAAAAAATCGTCTGACAAAAATCAGAGGATACAACTGACGATTTACTATAAAACCAGAAAAACGGCCAGCCTACTCATGAGAAACTCTCCAGACACAAAGCAGAACGCTTTAAAAGAGACCAACGTCGTCTATGCCTTCAAATGCCCTCTTGGGGACTGTAAGCCTCAAAAAACCCAGTATATAGGCTAGACAACAACATCTCTTTCCAGGCGTTTAACGATGCATAAGCAACAGTGCTCCATTAAGGAACATATAATCTTTTCCCACAAACAAACCATCACCAGAAGAAATATTAGCAAACAACACAGAAATCATCGATAGATACAGCGATAGCAGACGGCTTGATGTCTGCGAGGCATTACACATCAAGAAGTCAACACCAGCAATCAACAGCCAATTAATGCACAACTATATTCTACCCACTTCAAGACTCCGCTCCAATATAGAAGCATCAAGAAATATGGACCAATAGGCTTTCTACAATTACTTCCATTCAATACCCATTGTTTCGTGTTCTGTCTTGTGTTTGAATTTAATACCCATTCAATACCCATTGTTGAAAGTTTGTTTTCACCTCATCCACCTCACCCAAATGTAGATATAAACTCGAAAATGTGTAAGCTCTATTCAGTTTCAGTTGTGTGTTTGTAAACTAAAGTCTTTGAAAATGTAATAAGTTATACGAAACGCGCTCAAGTGTCGCGTCAGACTAGAAATAAAAATGAATTTTGGAGAATTGATCATTTGAATTACCACCAACAGTGAAAAGAAATGTAAGATAGAGAAAATTCGTGTTAGAGTTATTAATCTTACTTTTTCGGTCATATTTAATAATATATGTCAACAGGAAAGACTGCTACCAAAATATGCTAATATATATATATATATATATATATATATATATATATATATATATATATATATATATATATATATATATCTATATATATATATATATATATATATATATATATATATATATATATATATATATATATATATATGTCGTACCTAATAGCCAGAACGCACTTCTCAGCCTACTATTCAAGGCCTGATTTGCCTAATAAGCCAAGTTTTCATGAATTAATGTTTTTTCGTCTACCTAACCTACCTAACCTAACCTAACCTAGCTTTTTTTGGCTACCTAACCTAACTTTACCTATAAATATAGGTTAGGTTAGGTTAGGTAGGGTTGGTTAGGTTCGGTCATATATCTACATTAATTTTAACTCTAATAAAAAAAAATTGACCTCATACATAGAGAAAAGGGTTGCTTTATCATTTCATAAGAAAAAAATTATAGTAAATATATTAATTCAGGAAAACTTGACTTATTAGGCAAATCGGGCCTTGAATAGTAGGCTGAGAAGTGAGTTCTGGCTACTAGGTACGACATATATATATATATATATATATATATATGTCGTACCTAATAGCCAGAACGCACTTCTCAGCCTACTATGCAAGGCCCGATTTGCCTAATACGCCAAGTTTTCCTGAATCAATATATTTTCTCTAATTTTTTTCTTATGAAATGATAAAGCTACCCATTTCATTATGTATGAGGTCAATTTTTTTTTATTAGAGTTAAAATTAACGTAGATATATGACCGAACCTAACCATCCCTACCTAACCTAACCTAACCTATCTTTTATAGGTTAGGTTCGGTTAGGTAGCAGAAAAAGTTAGGTTAGGTCAGGTTAGGTAGGTTAGGTAGTCGAAAAACAAATAATTCATGAAAACTTGGCTTAGTAGGCAAATTGGGCCTTGCATAGTAGGCTGAGAAGTGCGTTCTGGCTACTAGGTACGACATATATATATATATATATATATATATATATATATATATATATATATATATATATATATATATATATATATATATATATATATATATATATATATATATATATATATATTAGTATATTTTGGTAGCAGTCTTTCCTGTAGACATATATTATTAAATATGACCGAAAAAGTAAGATTAATAATTCTAACACGAATTTTCTCAATCTTTCGTACATTACGCTTCACTGTTGGAGGTAAATCAAAAATCACTTCTCCAAAATTCATTTTTTATTTCTAGTCTGACGCGACACGGGCGCGTTTCGTAAAACTTATTACATTTTCAAAGACTTCACAAATACACAACTGATTAGAACTTGCGTTTCTCTGATTTTATATCTACATTTGAGTGAGGTGGGAAGGGTGATGTGGCATTAACACAAGACAGAACAATAGGGGATATTAATAGGGTATTAAAAGTATCAACACAAGACAGAACAGAAACAATGGGTATTGAATAGAAGTGTTTGTAGAAAGCCTATTGGTCCATATTTCTTGATGCTTCTATATTGGAGCGGAGTCTTGAGGTGGGTAGAATATAGTTGTGCAATAATTGGCTGTTGATTGCTGGTGTTGACTTCTTGATGTGTAGTGCCTCGCAAACGTCAAGCCGCCTGCTATCGCTGTATCTATCGATGATTTCTGTGTTGTTTACTAGGATTTCTCTGGCGATGGTTTGGTTATGGGAAGAGATTATATGTTCCTTAATGGAGCCCTGTTGCTTATGCATCGTTAAACGCCTAGAAAGAGATGTTGTTGTCTTGCCTATATACTGGGTTTTTTGGAGCTTACAGTCCCCAAGTGGGCATTTGAAGGCATAGACGACGTTAGTCTCTTTTAAAGCGTTCTGTTTTGTGTCTGGAGAGTTTCTCATGAGTAGGCTGGCCGTTTTTCTGGTTTTATAGTAAATCGTCAGTTGTATCCTCTGATTTTTGTCTGTAGGGATAACGTTTCTATTAACAATATCTTTCAGGACCCTTTCCTCCGTTTTATGAGCTGTGGAAAAGAAGTTCCTGTAAAATAGTCTAATAGGGGGTATAGGTGTTGTGTTAGTTGTCTCTTCGGAGGTTGCATGGCTTTTCACTTTCCTTCTTATGATGTCTTCGATGAAACCATTGGAGAAGCCGTTATTGACTAGGACCTGCCTTACCCTACAGAGTTCTTCGTCGACTTGCTTCCATTCTGAGCTGTGGCTGAGAGCACGGTCGACGTATGCGTTAACAACACTCCTCTTGTACCTGTCAGGGCAGTCGCTGTTGGCATTTAGGCACATTCCTATGTTTGTTTCCTTAGTGTAGACTGCAGTGTGGAAACCTCCGCCCTTTTCCATGACTGTTACATCTAGAAAAGGCAGCTTCCCATCCTTTTCCGCCTCGTAAGTGAAACGCAGCACGGAACTCTGCTCAAATGCCCCCTTCAGCTCCTGCAGATGTCTGACATCAGGTACCTGTGTAAAAATGTCGTCAACATACCTGCAGTATATGGCCGGTTTCAAGTTCATGTCGACTAAGACTTTTTGCTCGATGGTACCCATGTAGAAGTTTGCAAACAGGACACCTAGGGGAGAACCCATGGCGACCCCATCTACTTGCTTATACATGTGCCCATCCGGGCTCAAGAAGGGTGCCTCTTTAGTACAAGCTTGGAGTAGTTTCCTCAGAATACTTTCTGGCATGTCAAGAGGAGTACAGGCTGGATCACGATACACTCTGTCGGCTATCATTCCGATTGTCTCATCCACAGGTACGTTGGTAAACAGCGATTCTACGTCCAACGAGGCTCTTATCCCTGTGGCCCGTGCGCCCCGCAGTAAGTCCACAAATTCCTTTGGAGACTTCAGGCTGAAGGCGCAAGGAACATAAGGAGTCAGCAGGCCGTTGAGTCGCTTCGCCAGTCTGTACGTGGGTGTGGGTATCTGGCTAATGATTGGCCGAAGTGGGTTTCCAGGCTTGTGCGTCTTGACATTTCCATACGCATATCCAGGTTTATATTCCCCAATGATCTTTGGCAGGTGGAGTCCGGATTTCTTGGCGTTCACAGTTTCGATCAGTTTGTTGACCTTTGCTTTTAATTCGGCTGTAGTGTCCTTCGTTACCCTTTGGAACTTAGTTTGGTCAGAGAGTATGATGTTCATTTTCGCCAGATATTCGTCTTTTTTAAGAATGACATATATTGGCGACTTGTCACCTCTCCTGACAACTATCTCCTTGTTCTCACGAAGGCTTTTAGCTGCCGCTTTGAACTCGGGGGACAGTATGGTGCTTCTGTAATTGCCTCGATTCTTTCCTCCTTCTGCAATAAGTTCTGCTTGTAAGGTATCTTTGGTAGTGACCTTCTTTTGTGTCTCGAGGTCGAATATGTCGTCCAACAGAATTTCCAACTCTACTTTCCGGGCCATTTCACTCGGTCTGGACATAACATGACAGTTTATGCCCATGGCAGTTTATGTGTGGAAACCTCCGCCCTTTTCCATGACTGTTACATCTAGAAAAGGCAGCTTCCCATCCTTTTCCGCCTCGTAAGTGAAACGCAGCACGGAACTCTGCTCATGAAATCATGAGAATGAAATCAAAGACAACAAAACGCAACTACTTCATGCTACAAACGAGTGGAGAAATAGCAACATCGACCATAGTATCCGTACCCGCATTGAACAACACCTCGACATCCTCACAGACCAACATCACCTCAGCACTGAAACAAGGATTATCAAGAAACTAACAACATTATATGGAGGACCTATGGCAATTCCACGACCAAGAGATGGCTTCCTGAACCTTGCAGGAATTAACCTCACTGAGGACCAAGTCACTCTCCTAAATCTGGGCATAAATTGTCATGTTATGTCCAGACCGAGTGAAATGGCCCGGAAAGTAGAGTTGGAAATTCTGTTGGACGACATATTCGACCTCGAGACACAAAAGAAGGTCACTACCAAAGATACCTTACAAGCAGAACTTATTGCAGAAGGAGGAAAGAATCGAGGCAACTACAGAAGCACCATACTGTCCCCCGAGCTTAAAGCGGCAGCTAAAAGCCTTCGTGAGAACAAGGAGATAGTTGTCAGGAGAGGTGACAAGTCGCCAATATATGTCATTCTTAAAAAAGACGAATATCTGGCGAAAATGAACATCATACTCTCTGACCAAACTAAGTTCCAAAGGGTAACGAAGGACACTACAGCCGAATTAAAAGCAAAGGTCAACAAACTGATCGAAACTGTGAACGCCAAGAAATCCGGACTCCACCTGCCAAAGATCATTGGGGAATATAAACCTGGATATGCGTATGGAAATGTCAAGACGCACAAGCCTGGAAACCCACTTCGGCCAATCATTAGCCAGATACCCACACCCACGTACAGACTGGCGAAGCGACTCAACGGCCTGCTGACTCCTTATGTTCCTTGCGCCTTCAGCCTGAAGTCTCCAAAGGAATTTGTGGACTTACTGCGGGGCGCACGGGCCACAGGGATAAGAGCCTCGTTGGACGTAGAATCGCTGTTTACCAACGTACCTGTGGACGAGACAATCGGAATGATAGCCGACAGAGTGTATCGTGATCCAGCCTGTACTCCTCTTGACATGCCAGAAAGTATTCTGAGGAAACTACTCCAAGCTTGTACTAAAGAGGCACCCTTCTTGAGCCCGGATGGGCACATGTATAAGCAAGTAGATGGGGTCGCCATGGGTTCTCCCCTAGGTGTCCTGTTTGCAAACTTCTACATGGGTACCATCGAGCAAAAAGTCTTAGTCGACATGAACTTGAAACCGGCCATATACTGCAGGTATGTTGACGACATTTTTACACAGGTACCTGATGTCAGACATCTGCAGGAGCTGAAGGGGGCATTTGAGCAGAGTTCCGTGCTGCGTTTCACTTACGAGGCGGAAAAGGATGGGAAGCTGCCTTTTCTAGATGTAACAGTCATGGAAAAGGGCGGAGGTTTCCACACTGCAGTCTACACTAAGGAAACAAACATAGGAATGTGCCTAAATGCCAACAGCGACTGCCCTGACAGGTACAAGAGGAGTGTTGTTAACGCATACGTCGACCGTGCTCTCAGCCACAGCTCAGAATGGAAGCAAGTCGACGAAGAACTCTGTAGGGTAAGGCAGGTCCTAGTCAATAATGGCTTCTCCAATGGTTTCATCGAAGACATCATAAGAAGGAAAGTGAAAAGACATGCAACCTCCGAAGAGACAACTAACACAACACCTATACCCCCTATTAGACTATTTTACAGGAACTTCTTTTCCACAGCTCATAAAACGGAGGAAAGGGTCCTGAAAGATATTGTTAATAGAAACGTTATCCCTACAGACAAAAATCAGAGGATACAACTGACGATTTACTATAAAACCAGAAAAACGGCCAGCCTACTCATGAGAAACTCTCCAGACACAAAACAGAACGCTTTAAAAGAGACTAACGTCGTCTATGCCTTCAAATGCCCACTTGGGGACTGTAAGCTCCAAAAAACCCAGTATATAGGCAAGACAACAACATCTCTTTCTAGGCGTTTAACGATGCATAAGCAACAGGGCTCCATTAAGGAACATATAATCTCTTCCCATAACCAAACCATCGCCAGAGAAATCCTAGTAAACAACACAGAAATCATTGATAGATACAGCGATAGCAGGCGGCTTGACGTTTGCGAGGCACTACACATCAAGAAGTCAACACCAGCAATCAACAGCCAATTATTGCACAACTATATTCTACCCACCTCAAGACTCCGCTCCAATATAGAAGCATCAAGAAATATGGACCAATAGGCTTTCTACAAACACTTCTATTCAATACCCATTGTTTCTGTTCTGTCTTGTGTTGATACTTTTAATACCCTATTAATATCCCCTATTGTTCTGTCTTGTGTTAATGCCACATCACCCTTCCCACCTCACTCAAATGTAGATATAAAATCAGAGAAACGCAAGTTCTAATCAGTTGTGTATTTGTGAAGTCTTTGAAAATGTAATAAGTTTTACGAAACGCGCCCGTGTCGCGTCAGACTAGAAATAAAAAATGAATTTTGGAGAAGTGATTTTTGATTTACCTCCAACAGTGAAGCGTAATGTACGAAAGATTGAGAAAATTCGTGTTAGAATTATTAATCTTACTTTTTCGGTCATATTTAATAATATATATATATATATATATGCTTCTGAGACTCTGGGCGGCTCTGGGGTAAATGTGCACTTAAGTTCCTGAAGGAGCTGGGCGAGGAACTCATTGGGAAGACTAGAGACCCAGTTTCATGTTCCAGCGCCTCAGTGTCGCTGTTCAGAGGGGAAATGCGTGCTGTATCTTGGGTGCGCACCCGACCCCCGAAGAGCTGGACGAGGTCTTCGAACACTGATTGTTATATAAGTGTGTGTTTTCTGTAAACTATATATATATATATATATATATATATATATATATATATATATATATATATATATATATATATATATATATATATATATATATATATATATATATATATATATATATCTTTGGACAACACCCACCAGTGAGACTCGAACCCAGAAAGCACAACTACCTTCCAGTAGCTGCCATAACTAGTATGCTTTAACGCACTACACCATCAGACAATACAAAAGAAGTAGAGACTTCGAGATATATATACATCTCAAACATCTCCACTTCCCGAGGGCACCAGATGAGTGTGAGGTTAGTCTGCATTTTTCGTCAAGCCACTGTCAATGTGAGAGAACTCGTGTCCAGCTTATAAGCCTATACTTGCATAAACCACAAGGGAAGATTAACAATCTTTGGACAACACCCACCAATGAGACTCGAACCCAGAAAGCACAACTACCTTCCAGTAGCTGCCATAACTAGTATGCTTTAACCCACTACACCATCAGACCCTACAAAAGAAGTAGAGACTTCGAGATATATATACATCTCAAACATCTCCACTTCCCGAGGGCACCATCTACTTCTTTCATCACTTCCTTATGTCCGGTCATGATGGTCAAGCGGATTAAGGCGTCCTGTAGTTACCAGTTGCATTGCTCCTGGGAGTATGGGTTCGAGTCACTTCTGGGGTGTGAGTTTTCAGTTGCATATAGTCCTGGGGACCATTCAGGCTTGTTCGCATTTGTGTTCCTCACGTGTGCCCCAAAGAATGAGGTGATTTGATAAAACGCTATGCCCAAGATTGCCATCTGAGTGCCGGCGGGGAAGTGGTTCAAATAGCTTTGGCTATCACTTCGTTATGTCCGGTCGTGATGGTCAAGCGGATTAAGGCGTCCTGTAGTTACCAGTTGCGTTGCTCCTGGGAGTATGGGTTCGAGTCACTTTTGGGGTGTGAGTTTTCAGTCATATATATATATATATATATATATATATATATATATATATATATATATATATATATATATATATATATATATATATATATATATATATATATATATATATATGTCGTACCTAGTAGCCAGAATGCACTTCTCAGCCTACTATGCAAGGCCCGATTTGCCTAATAAACCAAGTATTCATGAATTAATGTTTTTTCGACTACCTAACCTACCTAACCTCACCTAACCTAACTTTTTCGGCTACCTAACCTAACCTAACCAAAAAGATAGGTTAGGTTAGGTTAGGTAGAGTTGGTTAGGTTCGGTCATATATATCTACGTTAATTTTAACTCCAATAAAAAAAAATGACCTCATACATTATGAAAAGGGTAGCTTTATCATTTCATAAGACAAAAATTAGAGAAAATATATTAATTCAGGAAAACTTGGCTTATTAGGCAAATCGGGCCTTGCATAGTAGGCTGAGAAGTGCGTTCTGGCTACTAGGTACGACATATATATATATATATATATATATATATATGTCGTACCTAATAGCCAGAACTCACTTCTCAGCCTACTATGCAAGGCCCGATTTGCCTAATAAGCCAAGTTTTCATGAATTAATGTTTTTTCGTCTACCTAACCTACCTAACCTAACCTAACCTAGCTTTTTTTGGCTACCTAACCTAACCTTACCTATATATATAGGTTAGGTTAGGTTAGGTAGGGTTGGTTAGGTTCGGTCATATATCTACGTTAATTTTAACTCCAATAAAAAAAAATTGACCTCATACATAGTGAAAAGGGTAGCTTTATCATTTCATAAGAAAAAAATTATAGTAAATATATTAATTCAGGAAAACTTGGCTTATTAGGCAAATCGGGCCTTGAATAGTAGGCTGAGAAGTGAGTTCTGGCTACTAGGTACGACATATATATATATATATATATATATATATATATATATATATATATATATATATATATATATATATATATATATATATATATATATATGTATATATTATTAAATATGACCGAAAAAGTAAGATTGTGTATCGTGATCCGGCCTGTACTCTTCTTGACATACCAGAAAACATTGTAAGGAAACTACTCCTTACAATTCTCCTTTCAATTCAATGCTTGTACTAAAGAGGCACCCTTCTTGAGCCCGGATGGGCACATGTATAAGTAAGTAGATTTGGTCGCAATGGGTTCTCCCCTAGGTGTCCTGTTTGCGAACTTCTACATGGGTACTATCGAACAGAAGGTCTTTGTCGATATGAACTTTAAACCGGCCATATACTGCAGGTATGTTGACGACATTTTTACACAGGTACCTGATGTCAGACATCTGCAGGAGCTGAAAGAGGCATTTGAGCGGAATTCTGTGTTGCGTTTCACTTACGAGATGGAGAAGGATGGGAAGCTGCCCTTTCTAGATGTAACAGTCATGGAAAGGAGCGGAGGTTTCCACACTGCAGTCTACACTAAGGAAACAAACATAGGAATGTGCCTCAATGCCAACAGTGACTACCCAGACAGGTACAAGAGGAGTGTCGTTAACGCTTATGTCAATCGTGCTCTCAGCCACAGCTCAGGATGGAAGCAAGTCGATGAAGAACTCTGTAGGGTAAGGCAGGTCAACAACGGCTTCTCCAATGGTTTCGTTGCACATCATAAGAAGGAAGGTGAAACGCCATGCAACCTCTGAAGAGACAACTAACACAACACCTTTACCCCCTATTAGACTATTCTACAGGAACTTCTTTTCCACAGCTCATAAAACGGAAGAAAGGGTCCTGAAAGATATTGTTGATAGGAACGTTATCCCTACAGACAAAAATCAGAAGATACAATTGACGATTTACAATAAAACCAAAAAAACGGCCAACCTACTCATGAGAAACTCTCCAGACACAAAGCAGAACGCTTTAAAAGAGACCAACGTCGTCTATGCCTTTAAATGCCCTCTTGGGGACTGTAAGCCTCAAAGAACTCAGTATATAGGCAAGACAACAACATCTCTTTCCAGGCGATTAACGATGCATAAGCAACAGGGCTCCATAAAGGAACATAAAATCTCTTCCCACAACCAGACCATCACCAGAGAAATCTTAACAAACAACACAGAAATCATCGATAGATACAGCGATAGCAGGCGGCTTGACATCTGCGAGGCACTACACATCAAGAAGTCAACACCAGCAATCTACAGCCAAATAATGCACAATTATATTCTACCCACTTCAAGACTCCGCACCAATATAGAAACATCAAGAAATATGGGCCAATAGGCCCTTTGCAGTTACTTCCATTCTTCCCTTTAATTTACCCAATTTATACCCATTGTTTTGTGTTCTGTCTTGAGTTGAAAGTTTTGTTCACCTCATCCAAAACTGTTGTAACATATCACCTCACCCAAATGAGGGTATATAAGATGAAAGCTGTTTAAATTATAGCATAGTAGAACTCTGTTTAGTGTTTGCAGGTTATAGTTGTGTGTGTGTAAACTAAAGTCTTTGAAAATGTAATAAGTTATTACGAAACGCGTTCAAGTGTCGCGTCAGACTAAAAATAAAAATGAATTTTGGAGAATTGATTTTTCAATTACCATCGACAGTGAAAAGAAACATAAGAAATATTGAGAAAACTCGTGTTAGAATTATTAATCTTACTTTTTCGGTCATATTTAATAATATATGTTTACAAGAAACATATATACATACATATTATACCAATATATATATATATACACACACATATATATATATATATATATATATATATATATATATATATATATATATATATATATATATATAACTGAAAACTCAAATATATATATGTATATATATATACAATGAAAATATATATATATATATATTTATATATATATATATATATATATATATATATATATATAATATATATATATATATATATATATATATATATATATATATATATATTTATATATATATATATATATATATATATATATATATATATATATATATATATATATATATGTATATATATATATATGTCGTACCTAGTAGCCAGAACGCACTTCTCGGCCTAATATGCAAGGCCCAATTTGCCTAATAAGCCAAGTTTTCATGAATTCATTGTTTTTCGACTACCTAACCTACCTAACCTAACCTAACTTTTTCGGCTACCTAACCAAACCTAACCTATAAAGATAGGTTAGGTTAGGTTAGGTAGGGTTGGTTAGGTTCGGTCATATATCTACGTTAATTTTAACTCCAATAAAAAAAAATTGACCTCTTACATAATGAAATGGGTAGCTTTATCATTTCATAAGAAAAATATTAGAAAAAATATATTGATTCAGGAAAACTTGGCTTATTAGGCAAATCGGGCCTTGAATAGTAGGCCAAAAAGTGAGTTCTGGCTACTAGGTACGACATATATATATATATATATATATATATATATATATATATATATATATATATATATATATATATATATATATATATATATATATATATATATATATATATGAATATGAGATATATAATATGGAGAGGCCAGGTTGTGGTGAGGAGCCACCATCTGTGGTAGACGGGTTTACAAGGCAGTAGAGGCTTTGTTGCGTAGCCTCGTATAGGTGGGGTGAGGGAATTATGAGGCAAGAGCACTAAGCCAGTATGACTATACAACACTTGGGAGGTATGTGGGACAACAGGGGGGTCGAGGCGTCATGGCGACTGGTGGAGGTTCACGCAGCGTCTCTCCTACAAATATTGACGATACCTTTGAGGACACTGGGGAACCACTGTTGCATACCATACATTTAGATCATGAACGTCACCCGGTCTTAGAAGAGGATCTAGATGGAGATTTCCTAGACAGCAAACATCACAGCAAGGCAAACAGATTGGAGGCGAAACGCCGCCAACTTACAGAGGTAAACAGAGACCATACCGGCACCACGCGGCCTCAGTATCAACCTCCACAGCTCAACCAAGGTAGGCCAAGTTCTTCTGATTTGCAAACTTTCATCATTGCCTTTGATGGCGAAGAGGAAAATGTGTTCAGAAATAGCCGGGCACAAAGTATCTTATATAATGCCATTCCCAAGATATTCTGGATCAACGTGCACAATATGAGACCAAATAAACAAAAAAACCTGATCACAGTGGACCACAAACATGGCGAAGAACTAAAGCTTTCAGACATTACTGACATTTGTGGCCACAAAGTCAAGTGCTACAAACCACTTGGGGACCGATTAACAAAATATGTAATCCGACATGTGGTAGACATCAGTGTAGACGACATCAAAGCACAACTTGCGACACATGACATCCCGATCCATGGAATCAAAAAATTTTTGCGAAGAACAAACGGAGAACTGAGTGATACAGGCACTGCTCTGCTTACCTTTCTAGACTACATTCCCCCTGAGAGGATTTGGTTAGACGGCTTCCTCCATAAACTAGAGGTGTATATACCACGTCCCATTCATTGTTTTAAATGTAAAGGTTTTAACCATACCTGGAAAGGCTGCACCAAAGACATTAAATGTGGGAAATGCTCTGGTTCCCGTTACACGCAAGATTGTACATCAGATACACTTACCTGCTCAAACTGTGGTGGCAATCACGACATTACATTCAAGCAATGTCCTTCATACATAGCAGCAGCAGCAAAAACTAAGGTTCTCCCTACCAACAACCTGCTATACAGTAGTGCACTGAAACAACCTAACACAGCCCATCATCAACACACTACCTCACACTCAACCACAACCTTTGCGTATACCTGATATATCTGTCACCGACACTCCCACAACCCCAGGGTCCAACCATCTCTCACAAAATGCACAACTGAGTCCTGATCTTGTTGAAACTCTTGTCACTCGCATTGAAAATGATCTTGTTGAAACTTTTGTCACACGCATCGAAAATGCACTAGAAAAGACGCTGGACCGACTTCTAACTAAATTCTTTACACAAGTAACACAGCCCACCCCTGAGGCTGACCCAAAAGACATCCCATCAACAGCTACAGACACTGACATCCGCCCAAACAAAGCCACCATTGCTGGACACACATTGTTTGAACAGATGATAGAAAAACTCATAAATAACTCCCTAGCACGCCTTACCAAAATCATTCCACAGGCTGACTTGCCACAAACCCAAACCGCCAGTACCAAGAGTAAGACACAGCCCACATCCACATCTAGGTATCCAACACGTACTACTACTGGCATGCCAAGAAAAACAGACACATCCATAACCCACACATCCTAAATGGCTCCCCTAACCTTCATGACTTGGAACGCAAAAAGCATTAAAACATCCCTCACAGAACTTAAACAATTCCTTTACTCATCCAAACCGGACTTAGCTTTCATAACCAAATCCTGGCTCACTCCCAAACAAAATCCTATTTTTAAAAACTTTCAGATGCAGAGACTGGACAGACCAAACCGTATGGGTGGTGGTATTTTCCTCCTAACACGGAGTAACATGACCTGTAAACCTGTAACGCTTATACATTTTGTGAATGGTAAACTAGAAATTTTAGCATGCCTAATACCCTACAATGGTACACACATATCCTTTCTGGGTATATACAACCCTGGTGGCACAATAAATTTAAATGAACTAGAATTCTATCTTAACCAATTACGGCAACCGATCATTGTTACAGGTGATCTCAATACAAACCACCCCACATGGAGTAGAGGTACCCAAAATATTGCAGGCACCGATTTATATAACTACTTAGACACTACACCATATATTCTTCTTTCGCCGCCCTACCTTGCAACCTACTTTAACTACAGAACCAATTATGAAGCCTCACTGGACATCTGCTTTGGCTCTGCACACTTTCAACATGAACTACAGTTTCATACTGGACCAGATATTGGAAGTGACCACAAACCCCTCATTATAAAGTTTACTAACTTTCAGCCACCAACCCACCCCCTAACGCTCCCCAAGTGGAACATTAAGAAACTAGATAAGAAAAAATGGGCTGATACTGTCTGTCTCCCAGATACAGACGATGTAGACCCAAACACGCGACTGTCCACAATCACCTCGGCCATAAATTCTGCAGCCACCCAAATGCTCAAGAAAACTTCAGGACATAGGTCCAACAAACCACTTAAACCGTGGTGGAACGCGGAATGTGCACGAACAGTCGCTTTACGCCGACGAGCCATACAAAAACAAAGACGTCAACCCTCCCTACAGAACTGGGTTAATCTCCGGCGGGCTACAGCAGAAGCCAAAAAAACCATACTGTCAGCAAAGCGAGCATCGTGGGCAAAATTTTGTGATAGCCTCACACCCACTAAACCACATTCAAAAGTCTGGGCTACATTTAACAGCATTAAAGGTCGCCCAACATTCCCTTCGTTCCCCCTGATGATCAACGGTTCACTCTGTCAAACACCTCAGGAGCGTGCAAATGTTCTTGCTGAATGTCTTAAAGTTACCCTCTCAACACCCTTCTTTCATGCCCAAGAACTCCCCCTCAGACAAGAAATTGACCGTGCCATACTGCTACCCATGCCCGGCGTCGACAACATGTACACCTTAAGCGAGCTACAATTAGCCTTAACCCGCCTACCTCTTGGCAAGGCACCTGGAGAGGATGGAATTCCATATGAACTCATTAAATATCTTCCATCAACTGCACATAGTACTCTCCTAAACTATTACAACCTATGCTGGACTCACGGAAATATTCCCTCACAATGGCAGACCAGTATTATTCTTCCGTTCCTTAAACCAGGAAAAGACCCATCCCAACCTGCGTCATATAGACCTATATCCCTACTATCATGTCTCAGTAAAGTCATGGAAAGACTAGTACATACTCGCCTCCAATGATACCTAGAATATAAAAATATTATATCGTCACTCCAAGCTGGATTTCGACCGCAATGCTCCACACTCGATCAAATACTCTGCCTTGAACATGAAATCCGCACCTCCCTCAGAAGCAGCAAATTTTGTATTGTTCTCTACTTAGACCTCAAAGGAGCTTTTGATAGCATTCCTCATACTTGCCTCCTCGCAAAGCTTGCGCGTTAAGGCGTACAGGGAAGATTACTTTTAAGGTTAAAATCCTATCTTACGAACAGGACCTCTAAAGTCTATATACAAGGCGAGTTTTCCGATGACATCCCAATACAAACGGGTGTCCCACAAGACTCCATAGTAAGCCCAACCCTTTTTGCTGCATTCTTAGCAGATTTGCCTAACACCCATCCTGTTCACCTCTCGGCGTACGCCGACGACTTAATACTGTATTATTCAGACAACGCCTTACCTAATACAGTCTCAACAATGCAATCAGCACTTGACCACCTCATAGATTGGACACAACAATAGGGCCTTCAAGTTACTACTACCAAAACCTATTATCAAATTTTCACTAAAAAAAGACTTGTTCATCTACCCCACCCTCACAATACACAACACTCCCATCCAACACGTACGAGAACATAAATACCTTGGCATGCACTTAGACTCGCCCTCACTTACCTGGAAAGCACATATTCAACACCTTAAACAGACGACACAACCTCGACTCGCCATACTGAAAGCCCTCACTGGCACCACCTGGGGAGCACACCATACAACCCTGCTCCGTTTCTATACAACCTACATTCGCAGCCAACTAGACTATTGTTGCCAGGCATATGCGTCGGCTGCGCCTACTAACCTACAGAGCCTAGAGGTCATCCAGAACAATGCCATGCGACTTATATGTGGCGCAATGCGTTCCACTCCTATCCTCGGACTTTACGGGGAAACGGGCCTCACAAGCCTAGCCACCAGACGAGACATAATGTGTGCCAACTATCTGTCACTCTGTACCACTGCTGACCAGACACACCTATACAGATCAAAAATTAACCCAACAGTTAACCCACATAACCCCCGCTTCCCAACCAATCACTCACAACCTTTCCTCACACGGGCTACAAATAACCTCAATATAGACCTCTCTCTACTCCAAAACTCGGAAACCCAACTTACTGTTCCCCCTATTCCACCCTGGCTTTATACAACTCCTAATACAGCAATACAACTCGAAGACAACATTCCAAAGTCTGCACCAAACTCAGCCATAGCTTCAGTCTTCTCTCAACAATGAAAAATTGCTACCCAAATACCACAGCGATTTATACAGATGGATCTCGCATCATCATGAACAACGTACCCTCGGTCACTAGCGCTGTATGGATACCGGAATACCATCTCAAGCAGGGATGGCGGTTACCAAACCAACTATCTGTTTTAACAGCTGAATTATATATTATATGCCTTATATCAACCTCTCCAAATAATCACAACATTACCAATCGGGACATATACAATCTGCAGTGACTCCAAGAGTGCGATTCAAGCAATTACGTACTCTTCAAAAACGTGCAAGGAGTTTGTTTACCCATGTCTTCAACTTCTTCATGAACATCGATTGAACAGTTATGATACCTCTATCCAATGGGTCCCAGCGCATTGTGGTATTCTCCATAATGAACTAGTAGATCAACTAGCCAAAGCAATGCACAACACACCTCACATTACCCGTCATCCAATTCCCCATGTTGCACGTAAAGGAGCCTTCAAAAATACCACCACCCAAGATTTTGCGACGAAATGGAAAACGTCATGCTCACCTTTGTACTATGGGTCCATTAAAAAGAAATGGGAAACTTGGAAACATGTCAGATATAAAAGCAGAGAAATTGATATAGCGATGACCAGATTAAGGCTGAGACACACCAAACTAGCAGCACACAGCTCTAAGTACAGAACAGACATCAACGAACTCTGCATCCACTGTCGGGTGCCTGAAACAATCGAACACTATCTCCTTCACTGCTTCCGACATTATAGTGCCAGAGTAAATTTCAAACAAGTACTTATCTCACTTAAAATACCCTTCACCATCGAGCATATATTAGGAGGCGGTGACCACTCGTTACACGAAAAATACCAAATAGTCAAAGCACTGGCTAAATATCTCCAATCAACCAACAAATTGGGTCACATCTGACCCGCGCCACATTTATACCTGGCGCCACCAACAGCTAAACACAGAAAACAACTGCCTCGTGGCAGTACCAAGGATCAGCTGACGCCATAAACACAACACACCGCCCTACGGTGCGGCAAGTCTCCCTCTAACACACACCTCTGTTCTAGTCGCCGCTCCTCTGTCTACACCACAACGCAACAAGCACTTTTGAAAATCATCCTCAACATAAACGCCTCTACCAACATTTGTACTGGTGCAGTCATCGGGAGGACAAACCCTTCATGCAAACTGCACCTACTATCAAGAAGAAGAAGATGGGACAACAATTTACGGGCTCACTATAGTTGGTGCTACATTGACATTTCGTTCTGAGTAGCTAAATCTAAAACCACAACATTGGGACAAGTATGGGGCAAGGAACGGAGCCCAATTTTCCCCAGAGCATATTACTCCCTTCAATATATCATTAGAACAGGTTAAATTGTAATCTTCTGATCAATACTACACTTAGTGCCGGGCAACACCCCCCTCTCCCCCTTCCCGGAAAATACTGCCAGTGTCAGGTTAACTGATAAAGTTATTTTAGGTTTGAATTTGTTTAAAAGTATAACTATTCTTAACTGTTGCTGGAGTTTAAACACTATACAGGCATGCAACTCCGTTTCCGTAGAGAAATACAACATTAAACTAATAATAAATAGAGAACATTAAGACCGTGGAGGACTGACCTAGACGACAGCAGACGCAGGAAGCCCCTTTACACTTGGTGCGTCCCGCAATGACCTTAGTGGAACACTGACCATTGGTACACCTTCCTCCGGCTCTTGTACACTTCTTGCTCCTCCCACACTTTCTCTTCGACCCTGAATTTTGCCGCGAAGATGTCTCCTTCTCCACCTTCGTCTTTCCTGCCTTCGTCTCTTGGCGCGTCAGTTGTTTGGCCTTTTTTCCCGTTTTCTTTGAAGATTTGCTGCCTCTTTTAGAGGAGTTTTTGGACTGGGATTTGTTTTTTCTCAAATGCCCCTTTTTGTTATTATTCATTTTCTTTCCTCTGTTGGTTTTCTTCTTTTTGGTAATATTCTTTGTCTTTTTCTTTATTTTATTTGTCATTTTAGTCTTACGTGTTTTGTTTTTCCTTTTCTTTTCTTTGCCCTGAAATTCTGTTTTCTTTCTTAGTGTTTGTTTTGTTTTATTTTGTAACGCTTTCTTCAACTTCTTTGATCGGTTTTTCTTCATTTTTTCCTGTTGCATTTTTCTTATTTTCTTTGGCTGCATTTTCTTTGGTTTCTTCGTAAGATTTTTCTTCGTGTTCTTTGATAGCTTTTTCTTCGTTTTCCCTGGTCGCAATTTATCTACTTTTTTGGGAAATCTTTCCTTTGTTTTCTCTGATACATTTTTCTTCTTCTTCTTCTTCTTTGGTTGCGTTTTCTTAGATTTCTTTGGTTGCGTTTTCTTTGATTTCTTTGGTTGCGTTTTCTTAGATTTCTTTGGTTGCGTTTTCTTAGATTTCTTTGCTTGCATTTTCTTAGATTTCTTTGGTTGCGTTTTCTTTGATTTCTTTGGTTGCGTTTTCTTAGATTTCTTTGGTTGCGTTTTCTTAGATTTCTTTGCTTGCATTTTCTTAGATTTCTTTGGTTGCGTTTTCTTAGATTTCTTTGGTTGCGTTTTCTTAAATTTCTTTAGTTGCGTTTTCTTAGATTTCTTTGGTTGCATTTTCTTAGATTTCTTTGGTTGCGTTTTCTTAGATTTCTTTGGTTGCGTTTTCTTTGATTTCTTTGGTTGCGTTTTCTTAGATTTCTTTGGTTGCGTTTTCTTAGATTTCTTTGGTTGCGTTTTCTTAGATTTTTTTGGTTGCGTTTTCTTAGATTTCTTTGGTTGCGTTTTCTTAGATTTTTTTGGTTGCGTTTTCTTAGATTTCTTTGGTTGCGTTTTCTTAGATTTCTTTGGTTGCATTTTCTTAGATTTCTTTGGTTGCGTTTTCTTAGATTTCTTTGGTTGCGTTTTCTTAGATTTCTTTGGTTGCGTTTTCTTAGATTTCTTTGGTTGCGTTTTCTTAGATTTCTTTGGTTGCATTTTCTTAGATTTCTTTGGTTGCGTTTTCTTAGATTTCTTTGGTTGCGTTTTCTTTGATTTCTTTGGTTGCGTTTTCTTAGATTTCTTTGGTTGCGTTTTCTTTGATTTCTTTGGTTGCGTTTTCTTAGATTTCTTTGGTTGCGTTTTCTTAGATTTCTTTGGTTGCGTTTTCTTAAATTTCTTTGGTTGCGTTTTCTTAGATTTCTTTGGTTGCGTTTTCTTAGATTTCTTTGGTTGCGTTTTCTTAGATTTCTTTGGTTGCGTTTTCTTAGATTTCTTTGGTTGCGTTTTCTTAGATTTCTTTGGTTGCGTTTTCTTAGATTTCTTTGGTTGCATTTTCTTAGATTTCTTTGGTTGCGTTTTCTTAGATTTCTTTGGTTGCATTTTCTTAGATTTCTTTGGTTGCATTTTCTTAGATTTCTTTGGTTGCATTTTCTTAGATTTCTTTGGTTGCGTTTTCTTAGATTTCTTTGGTTGCGTTTTCTTAGATTTCTTTGGTTGCGTTTTCTTAGATTTCTTTGGTTGCGTTTTCTTAGATTTCTTTGCTTGCATTTTCTTAGATTTCTTTGGTTGCGTTTTCTTTGATTTCTTTGGTTGCGTTTTCTTAGATTTCTTTGGTTGCGTTTTCTTAGATTTCTTTGGTTGCGTTTTCTTAGATTTTTTTGGTTGCGTTTTCTTAGATTTCTTTGGTTGCGTTTTCTTAGATTTTTTTGGTTGCGTTTTCTTAGATTTCTTTGGTTGCGTTTTCTTAGATTTCTTTGGTTGCATTTTCTTAGATTTCTTTGGTTGCGTTTTCTTAGATTTCTTTGGTTGCGTTTTCTTAGATTTCTTTGGTTGCGTTTTCTTAGATTTCTTTGGTTGCGTTTTCTTAGATTTCTTTAGTTGCGTTTTCTTAGATTTCTTTGGTTGCGTTTTCTTAGATTTCTTTGGTTGCATTTTCTTAGATTTCTTTGGTTGCGTTTTCTTAGATTTCTTTGGTTGCGTTTTCTTTGATTTCTTTGGTTGCGTTTTCTTAGATTTCTTTGGTTGCGTTTTCTTAGATTTCTTTGGTTGCATTTTCTTAGATTTCTTTGGTTGCATTTTCTTAGATTTCTTTGGTTGCGTTTTCTTAAATTTCTTTGGTTGCGTTTTCTTAGATTTCTTTGGTTGCGTTTTCTTAGATTTCTTTGGTTGCGTTTTCTTAGATTTCTTTGGTTGCGTTTTCTTAGATTTCTTTGGTTGCATTTTCTTAGATTTCTTTGGTTGCGTTTTCTTAGATTTCTTTGGTTGCGTTTTCTTATATTTCTTTGGTTGCATTTTCTTAGATTTCTTTGGTTGCATTTTCTTAGATTTCTTTGGTTGCGTTTTCTTAGATTTTTTTGGTTGCATTTTCTTAGATTTCTTTGGTTGCGTTTTCTTAGATTTCTTTGGTTGCGTTTTCTTAGATTTCTTTGGTTGCGTTTTCTTAGATTTCTTTGGTTGCGTTTTCTTAGATTTCTTTGCTTGCATTTTCTTAGATTTCTTTGGTTGCGTTTTCTTAGATTTCTTTGGTTGCGTTTTCTTAGATTTCTTTGGTTGCGTTTTCTTAGATTTCTTTGGTTGCATTTTCTTAGATTTCTTTGGTTGCGTTTTCTTAGATTTCTTTGGTTGCGTTTTCTTTGATTTCTTTGGTTGCGTTTTCTTAGATTTCTTTGGTTGCGTTTTCTTAGATTTCTTTGGTTGCATTTTCTTAGATTTCTTTGGTTGCGTTTTCTTAAATTTCTTTGGTTGCGTTTTCTTAGATTTCTTTGGTTGCATTTTCTTAGATTTCTTTGGTTGCATTTTCTTAGATTTCTTTGGTTGCGTTTTCTTAGATTTCTTTGGTTGCATTTGCATAGGCTTTTTTGATAGAGTTTTGTAACTTTTTTTTGATCGCATTTTTTCTGTTTTGTTTGGTCGTGTTTTCTTCGTTTTCTTTAACATCTTTTGCCTCATTTTCTTTTTTATCCTTTTCTTTGTTTTTCTAGTGTTGTTTTTCTTTGTCTTTGCCGTTAAGTTGTTAACCTTTGTTTTCTTTGAGTTCCTCCTAGTGTGTGTTGCCTCAACGACGTTTGATTCTAATTCTTTCTTAAGTTTTGCTTTGTTCTTTATATTCGTCGTCTTGACTATTCTTGGTGCTGCAACACTTTTCAAATTGTTATCTCTTTTACTTGTTTTTCCTTCACCCTTTTTTAGATTTTTCACATTTCTTTGTTTCTCGAAGTTGTTTATGGGACTCATTTTTAGGCTCGTCTTTTCACTCATTTTCTTCATCTTTCTTGGCCTTTTAGTCTTTCCAGGTTTTAGCGTTTTGTTCTTGTTGTGTTCAAGGCCCCTTTGGCCTCCTGCCTTCCTTATATTTCCGTGTTCTTTCTTTCTCTTTCTTTTGTCTTCCCCACTCTTCTGTTTACTCCCGTCTGAGTGTCTTTCATGTTTGTACTTTCCTTTATTTTCTTTCACGGCTTTTTTATTCATTTTCTTATTTTCTTTATTGTTGGCTTTCCTGTGTCTGCTTTCTCTTCGCCTGACTGTTGCAATTTTTTCTCCTCTTTCTTGTTTACGGTTCTTGGAGATAGTTTGGGAGTCACTATGGAGCTCTCCTGGCACTGATGGTCTGCTGTTATTCCTCTGCTTCCTTGTTCTGTGATTGCTGGCTTTATCTCCGGGTCTGCTGTTATCTCTGGGTCTACTGTTATCCCCGGGTCTACTGTTATCCCCGGGTCTACTGTTATCCCCGGGTCTACTGTTATCCCGGTACCTGCTGATATTCATTTGTGTTTTTCTTTGGTGACTTGGTGACTTCCGTTCCTGTTCTTCTCTTTCGAGCGTCTTCCCTCGAGGTTGATGAAGACCTTCAGAATCCTCCGCTGCCTCTCGCCTCTTACGTCTGCCTTCCACGTGTGTTGGTGACTCTTGTGGTGACCCCGGTGTTGACCCCGGTGTTGACCCCGGTGTTGACCCCGGTGTTGACCCCGGTGTTGACCCTGGTGGTGACCCTGGTGGTGTGTGGAATATTCAAAATATGGTGTAATCTTGTTGGTTAGTGTTTTCAAAATATGTTATACCCGGGTTCCTGTTGAGGTGTTTAAAATATAGCGTAGTCTGGTGGTGTAGGGGTGTTCAAAAGGTGACGTAAAGTGGTGAGTGTTCAATGTATTGTGACCCCTGACACTGTGGAATGGTCAATATTAGGTAAATCCTAGTTTTGTGAAGAAGTGTTTAATATACAGAATTTTAAATATTTTTACATCTGGCGCTGCTGCTAAAATAATTTGTTATTACTCATGCAAGCAACTCTCCTGTTGAAATGAGTATATTGCACAATATGTGAGTAGACCCGCACATGTATAAGTCAGGTGGCGTTGGACTTACCCGAGAAGCAGCATGTCTCTCCGGGTCCACAGTCAGACTGCTCCAGTGGGCGGTCCTTCCCGCCCTCCACCCACTCACACTCCCGCCCACCAGCACCACCTACACACCGCCCGCCGGCTCCGACACAGCCCACGCCCACAGTCCTCTGCGAAAACAAATTCGTGAGAGAAAACCTGTTGTTTACCCATTTGTGATTATCGTATAAAGTAATAGAATAACGACCTCACGCAGCGACCTCTTGTGTCTTGCTCCATCTTCCCATAACCTTGCCACGGCCTTGCCACACACGGACACCGTGTCCTCAAGCATCCCCACATGGCTTAACACCTGCACGACGCCTTCCAAGAGCCATCCACTCTGTCTATCGCCACATCTTAATGATGACACACCTCTCACTGCCCTCACTCTATGCCAACACTTTCACTCACAAATGTTCCTGTGTATATATATACTGGTTAGCACTTTAAATCTGTGGCCACGTCTGTGGTAGAAAATAAAAATAAACCACAAAAAACTCAGCCTATCGCCAAGTCTTAATGAAGCCTCACACCTCACACTGTCCTCATCCTTTGCCAGAACCTTCACCTACAAATGTTCCTGTACAGCTGCCACACAGTCCACACCTGTTATAGTACTGGGCTGACCTACCTGGTACTGGGCTGACCTACCTGGTACTGGGCTGACCTACCTGGTACTGGGCTGACCTACCTGGTACTGGGCTGACCTACCTGGTACTGGGCTGACCTACCTGGTACTGGGCCACAAGGACGAGGAGGAAGAGCAGATAAGCTGGTGTGAATGTAGCAGGAGGAGAAGAACGACGACAAGGGATGGTCATGATGGAGTATTAAGGCAGGTGAGAGGTCTACCCCTTCGGCTCCAGCTGGCCAGGATTTCCAACACAGCTGGCTCTAGTCTCCACAGCTGGCCCTGGTCTCGTCAACAGATGGTCCTGGCCTCCTCCACAGCTGGTCCTGGCCTCCTCCACAGCTGGCTCTGGTCTCCTCCACAGCTGGCCCTGGTCTCGTCAACAGATGGCCCTGGTCTCGTCAACAGATGGCCCTGGTCTCCTCCACAGCTGGCCCTGGTCTCCTCCACAGCTGGTCCTGGTCTCGTCCACAGCTGGCCCTGGTCTCATCCACAGCTGGCCCTGGTCTCATCCACAGCTGGCCCTGGTCTCCTCTTCAGCTGGCCCTGGTCTCCTCCACAGCTGGTCCTGGTCTCCTCCACAGCTGGCCCTGGTCTCCTCCACAGCTGGCCCTGGCCTCCTCCACAGCTGGCCCTGGTCTCCTCCACAGCTGGCCCTGGTGTCCTCTTCAGCTGGCCCTGGCCTCCTCCACAGCTGGCCCTGGTCTCCTCCACAGCTGGCTCTGGTCTCCTCCACAGCTGACTCTGGTCTCCTCCACAGCTGTTGGGATATCCTAGTATTTATGCAGTAATATTTGTATATCACTACACACTAGCCAGCAGGCAACGAGCGCCCTTAGTAAACAACGAAAGCTAGAAGCATCGTCACGTTACCCATATAAAACCCTCACCGGGGAGTCACTGAAGTACCTGGAGGCTGCCAGCCCCTCTACGTCCTTCATCTTATATTATACAATAACAAGTTTGGGCACCATAACCACATTATATCACTTATACTGTACAAACCGCGCTTCAATACTATCTAGACAATCTTTTAAAATAGACGAAAGATTTACAGATGCAGTTGAGTCCTGAAAAGGTAGGATTAGGAAATAGCGAAACCAGAATGTGAGATAGAGATGGGAGTACTGATTACTAGGGCTCTAAAGCCCAAAATTCAATACATAAATATATTAATAAAGAAAATTGGACTTTGGAATTCATTCCTAAGTAGGTTATTACTATTTTCTACACGGGAATTTATTTTCTAAGAGGGGTAGCCATGAGACATCTAATATTAATCTTCAGGTGTGTCTTTCACGGGCAAACCTTCCATAGGAAGAGATTAAAAAACAATTTACATTTTCTAAACTCTGGAGAATGTAAATTAAGCTTCATCTAGAGTTTAGGGACGTAATTGAAGTATACAAATGGATAAAAAGGTATAACAAAGATGATATTAATAAGGTGTTAAATATATCAACACAAAATACAACGCGAAATATTGGAGATATATATTGGATATATTTAGATGCAGAAAAGACCTGGGTAAATACTGGTTTGGAAATAGGGTCTCGATTTATGGAACCAATTACCGGGTAACATAATAGACGCGGGTTCCCTGGATTGTGTCAAGCGTATGTTAGACATGTATGGATGAGTTTTGGTGGATATAAACAGGGGCTACCTCGCATGGCCAATACCACAGGGGGTATTCATGCCCGTGCCACCTCTTGGGTGACTTAATCTCCATCAATCAATCAATCATGGTCAATAGTCCTTCTACAGTAGCCTATTTTCGATGTTCTTATTTAAAATGGTTTTATACAGTACAGTATGAGCATAGTATGAGTATATGAGTATATGAGTGTATGAGTGTATGTATGAGTATGAGTGTATGAGTATAACTCAGTATAACCGCTGTAATGTGCAGTAGGACGCCTTGTGATATCCAACTGGTATTATACTGGTTTAGGCACTGTATGTAAACTATTTTGAGTGTACAGAGAAGGATGACTTGGTAAACTAAGAAAACTTAATTTACATTCCATTGAAAGGTGTAGAGTCAGAAGAGCATGATTGAACCATTCAGGTGGACTCACATTCAAGAGACTTGGGCTTAATTCCAGAGCAGAACAGAAACGATTGCCCACGTGTCCTTAAACCTGATGTGACTGTTCACTTAATAACAGTAAACAGATAATTTTGAGTTAGTCAACTGTTGTGGGTTGCAGTCATCAGTTGCAGCCCAGGAGAACCTCGAATATATATTCCAGGTACATACTAGATACGAAACACTGGATTCAGATAGTAGAAATTAAGAGTTAGAAAAGAGCTGGACAGGTTATACTGTCAGTAGTTTTACCGTCAGGAGCTGGTTGTTCGTGATCGGGTGGCGGAGATCAGAGCTGCAGGTTGACTGGTGAGCGCTGGAGACACATGTGAAGCCTCAGATACCAAACGGTTCTCATTACACGTTATGACGATAATAACATGACACACTCACCAGTAACACAGGTGTGGCTGTGACAGGTGACGAGCGGGCTATATATGGGCCACACCTTCCCCAACACTGTGAGCTGAAACAATCCATGGCTTCCTTACCTAGGCAACGTCACCAAGTGATACGAGCTTCACTGATATTTCAGTGCATCTTGGCTCTTCTGCAGCGACTGTGTGTTGTTCCATTAGGTCTATACAACAGCTTACCAGCGACGCGGGACAGGTTGAAAGAGAGACTAAGGCTAACCGGAGGTCGAAGACCCCGACCTTTGTTTGTCTCTGGTTAGATATGGAAGGTAACACATGTTTGGTGTTTGCTGGCGAGGTGAGCTAATGACTCGCACACCTGCATTACACACACCTGTTGATCAACCTTCATGTCTTCTTATTATATTCCAAAATATATTTAAGCGTTAATATAATGTCTGAAAATGATTAAGAGCGTTTGTGTGTTATAATTCAGGTCAAAAATAGATTAATGGCGTTGGCTTTTGTTATGATCCAGAAAGTTAAAGTACAATAATAGAGAGAAAATGAGGAAAACCAGTGCAGTACTTTATAGCTGCTAGGGGAGTGAGACCCTCGATATCTATCACAGTCGTGCCAGATATCGAGGGTCGTATATGTCACCACAGTCGCGTTTGTGTTTTGGAACGCTAATATCAAGTACAGACGATAAACTAGAATACAAACATCTTTCTCTGCTGTTGATATTGTTGATATAATTACGTGTTGTTGTTGCCAGGAAGAACGGTGCTTGTTCTTTCTTGAACTCAATAATTTGTTTGGTTTGTTGTGGTTGGCGACAACAGTGATAAAATTGAAGGGTGTGAGATGGGAGTATGAGGAAGGAAGTTCAGTGATGGTCAGTGAGAAGGTTGATGGGGTGGTTGGTGAGGGAAGGGGTGTATAATATGGCGGGAAGATGAAACATGGTGCTTACGGGCTACGGCCCACCTCTTGGGTGGCTTAATCTTCACCAATCAATCGGAGCGCTATGTCATGGGTTCGTATCCTGGCCGGGGAGGATTTACTGGGCGCAATTCCTTAACTGTAGCCTCTGTTTAACGCAACAGTAAAATGTGTACTTGGATGAAAAAACGATTCTTCGCGGCGGGGATCGTATTCCAGGGACCTGCCCGAAACGCTACGCGTACTAGTGGCTGTACAAGAATGTAACAACTCTTGTATATATCTCAAAAGAAAACATGGTGGAAAAGCTGCTTACTGAGGTGAAGGAGTCCACGAGATGTGGCGAGTACGAGAATAAGAGGTATTGGGAGGTAGAGTTGAAGGGGTTTGGAGTTGTTTAGTAAAGATGTGAAATGCATAGTAAAGTAGTAAAGTGGGACTTGCCTTGCTTGTATGCTCAGTCTGGCCGTCCGAGTAACGCGTACATTATCTATTGCCAGGCCATAATCGTTGCTCGGAAACCAAATTCCACACAAGATGAACACAAGAGAATTAATTGTGTTTGGCAAGTATTCTACTGTCGTAAATATTATCTAACTCCTGAATGTACTCCTAATGGTGGAATAAAATATTATCAGGGTTAGTAATGATTAACTAGTATGAGATCAGTAATTTATATTAGTATACTGGATCCCTAAATGTTAATGATCCACTGACTTGAGTGAATCAGTAACTATAACATGGATTCAGGCTATAATGGACAGTCTGCTGACAGCCATTATATTGAAACATTTGTATAGCCTAAATGGTTAACACATAATTGGTGTTAGTGATTAATATAAAGTTATGAGCTGTTGCTCCTGGTGACCTAAAGATTCTTACTTCAGTGTGAAGTGTAGGCCTAAATGTTGTGGGCAATAAACTGTGTCCCACGAGTGCTACCTTATACATAAGGTATAAGTAGCAATGAATTGGTGTGACTTAGGCTAACCTATGTGTTACGTTGTTAGTAGACACAATTAATTAAAAGGGTTAGTCTTGATTACATCACACAAGGATTAGTTATTATTAATTAGTATTTGTAATTATAATTTATGTTTATCCGGTTCGATAAGGACCATAATGTGGGACATTTGGGGCTTGACTCTAATTATTTAAATATTAATATAGTAAAATTAATTACGAAGGACCACCCACTTTTATAGTAAAAGAGGGAAACTGAGGAAAATATGATCATTAGAAAATTCTAGCTGAACCAGTAACTATGGATAAAATACTAGAGAATATGATCATTGAAATAATTAATGGGCTGTATAATTAAATGAATCAAAGCCTCAAACACCTACATTAGGGGGAGGGGTATTACTGGAACTCAGTACGTCCAGGAACTAGTGTGGTTCGTTCACTAATCCAATGTATAATAATCTAATCCTATGAATACTTATGAAATCATTATCATTATCATTAAAGGGAACATAGATTATGAATATGTACAATAATAATTATAATAAACACATGTTAATCCAATGAACAGAGTTCTGCATGTAAAAGAGTACAGATAATAAATTCGAGGAATACAAAAGGAATCTTAGCTTAATGACGATTCCTTAGAAGTTAGTCACGACGCTTCCTCTGATTCTCCTGGACTCGTCATGGAACACTCGGAGTTGATTAACATGGGAAATGACAGCTCGGAGAATTCTTCACACACGCTGCAAAACAATTGTTTCCAGTAGCAACAGATTAAACTACTGGATTTCTATGTTCAATAAATGGATATTAATAAAAGGAGAAAGATAATGACCTGTGATTTTTAGTTGTTATACGTCGTCACGACAAGCTACCCAGCTATAAACCTAACCCCCATTAGATGCATCAAATAAGGATAAGGATACTTAGCTAATATGGGCACTGTGTAAGTTAAGGCTTGCCGAAATTCGCGTCCTAGGCTCCGGTGTAGCCTATCCTAGATACTGACGCGCTTCACTGGCCGGTCACGTGGAGTTACATAGAACCAAATTTAACAGGTTCCGTAAATGACACTGACACCAGGTGAAGGTATTGTCTGCAAGGTTCTTCACACCTCACAGTGGCGACTTTCTTCTGGAGATTTGATAGCGTTTACCCTGGTGGCTGGGTAATGGCGTCTCCTCGTGAGCACCACGTGAACACGCCTACTCGTGAGCGCTTCAACACGTGGACTGGCGTCTTCTTCCGCCCCGCTCCGCGTCCCGCGTTTATTAACCAAATTATTTATTATGGATATTATCATTTCTCGCGGTTGTGCTTGAAATGCTCGGGTTAGGACGGGTTTATTATTTGGAAGAGTCAAATATTATTATTTGCCAGTTCTATGATAGTAAACGAACAATGGAGAAGAATTAATGTCTCTCCAGGGCATTCACTCGTGACGTTAATTTTATTACTAGATAACAGCTATAACTATAAACGCTCTATTTGGCTTTAGTTGGAGATCAGTTTATCTGTAATTAATTAGCACACAGAACACCGTTGTTTATGGAGAATCAACTTCAATTCTCAGGCACATTGGATATAAATGTGTTTATTACAATGGAATCTGACGCAATACTGGCGTCGGGTGACGTAAGAATTCTAGCCTTACTGTACAGATGTAATTATTAGTACATGTGAACTCTACGTTGGGTTAATTTTAATCACTACAATGATTAGTAGTAATTAATGAGAATACAACAGTGTTGTATTTAGTGTTGGAAATTTCCAACAGAAGTACATAAACAGATTTGTACAGTGCTATGTTTCCTATTTTATACCTAGTAACATATTTTGTGTTAATGTAAAAAATAGACCACGCTTCTGTGCACATTTTGATACAGTACTAAAAGTACTTGAGGAAAGTGTGTTTTAAATCATTTGATTACTTTTTGTTACTTTTTTTGGTCACCAAATTATGTTGAAGTGAATGCATGAACTTTCTTCACCAGAAAACATTTTTCTCTTTTCTATTCCAGATGAATATAATGACTGTTCTGCTGAAACAGAATCCTTTTGTTGGATCTAACTGTCCAGTGCGCCGATTTCTGTTCGAGCAGGAGTTCAGTGTACCCTGCCACAAGACTCGTGCCCTAACCTAACTCCTGTCTACAATAGATAAGAATAAAAACTGAAAATGGCTCAAAGACAAAAACAAGCAGTCTTGTAATGCTAAGAAGTGAGACCCATAAAGTTGAATGAATTTCAAACATGGTGATACCACAACCAATAAGAACTTGGAATATTTGTGCACAGGCCACGTATATAGGCCAAAACCATTCTTCTAGGCACTCATGTGAGGAAGGGTCACCTCAGAATTAGAGAGATCCTGTCAAAATCACTACTAATCCAACACATAATAATGTTTTGTTCATAAACTGTACATACATAAGACCATATTATAGGTATATTTGAAGTTACAGGAGGTTTAACATACAAAATGTCTCAGGATGAATTAACTATCAGTTTTCTTAAGGATCCCATGCCCACCATGGGAGTTCTACAGGAAGAGCCTGAGAATAAAAGTGAGGGGAGATTCCAGGCTGCCACTTAGTAGAGAGAAAATCAACCAGGCAGTGATTAGCAACTGGTTGATACTAAGACAGCAATTGTTGGCAGTCCATATGATTAAAAGTACAGTACTGGATTGTTTGGAGGAGGTGTTTAAGTGTAGAGGAATGTACCTATCGATGGTTAATTAGGTCTGGATTGAGAGATATTTACTTATACAGTACTGAACTGTACAATGATTTAAAAAAATGTATTTTCCAGTGATGAAACGGAACATCCTGGTTACTCCATGAGTAAATTTGTTTGCCCCTTGCACAATGAGGCACGAGAAGTTGCATGATACGCCATAGAAATGTACATCAGCCGACTCAAAGTAGGAGCAGATAACCTGAAGGTAATTGAATATATGCCTCTGCAAATGCTGAGACAAACTGTGTTGATCTTTCTTTAGTTGTTTTAGGGATGAAAATGAAAATTTAATTATTAATTATTTTTACAGGTGCTAATTTACTTTCATTATAATTATTGTGATTTCTCTAATTATTGTCTTACATTGGTGTATACCTCTGGTCCATCAGTATTGTTCGATTAAGTGGTTGAAACCTCCCACTCTCCAATAATATGTATGTATAGTGTATTAATAATTAATATAAACCCACAATAACAAAAACTAAATTAGGGTATTTTTTCAACAAAATCCAATTATTATATTATGTTTGATTTTGGAATAACTTAGCAGAGTTCGGTTGGTGGGTCAGTGACTAAATTAATTCACTAAAAGATACTACCGGGTGTAAACTTTTTTTTTTAAGTTTAACATTAATATTTACAATTATGAAATTAGCTTTCTAATATTATGGCTTATACTGTTGCTGACTATTGGCTTAGGTTCACTGTTACAGAGCATCACTAGAAGAGATAATCATGAAGTACTGGCCACATCATCGTCATGCTGGGTTACGCTCTGTCAGTCAGGTCCACAAAATGGAATTTCCCAGTAAGTTTGGCCTTACAGCTCCTCATTCTCCAGCAAATTCAAATACCGATGAGAATTTATTACACTTTTAATAAAACATTAGATATTCTGTCATGAAAGGTGCAACTGATAGATTTTTGTGTCATTTAACTACAGTAGTTCAATATTTATTAAAGTACGTACTATGCCGTATCTAAGAGTGATATTTTGGTTTTGATGGTGTTGACCTTTCTGACAAATGTTGAAGAATCTTTACATTTGTACTGTGCTGTACATGTTAATTTTACATTTGTACTGTGCTGTACATGTTAATTTTACATTTGTACTGTGCTGTACATGTTAATTTTACATTTGTACTGTGCTGTACATGTTAATTTTACATTTGTACTGTGCTGTACAAGTTAATTTTACATTTGTACTGTGCTGTACAAGTTAATTTGACAAGTTAATTTCTCACGTACCCATTTTGTACGTGACCCATTACATCGTACATGGAGAGAGAGATTTATTTACTTGTCTCATAGGTATGCTGTGGAAGCTGTTTCACGACTAAGAGGTATTGAAATACAACAATGGGATCTGACCAGTGCCAAGACCAAACATAATCTCACCCGTTGGATGCAGGTGAGACACATTGGTTTTGTAAAATTTTAAATTATGAATAATGCAAAATGTTTTAATTACTTAGCATTAATAAAAGGTACTTAATCATATTCATCACTTATTGTTTGTTATACAATACAGATATTGCATAATTTAAACAAGTGTCATAATAAGAATTGCAGTAGTTGGTGGCTTTATAAATTTGTTGGCCATATTTTGTTTTAAAGTATTATGAGTTGAAGTAAATGCATTAATTTTCTTATAAAATACCTTATAATTTGTGCCATCTATATCATTGATGCCTTCTTCCCTTTGAAAGCTTTCTGATTTTTTGACTTGGCCACATACAGAATCTCCCGATATATTTCCAATACACCGTCTTCACATGTTAACACAGGTTTTGGAATCTACTGCTGCACCAACACCAGACATGAACCTAAGTTGAGTTGGTCATCCAATACCATATCTGCACACAAATGTGTATAATCATTTTACATTAGTTCAGAGGTTTACTGTTGTATGGTGTCTGAGGGAATCTTCCTGAGATGCTTCTCATACCAGGATCTAAAATGACCCGCCCAGGACTACAATCACTCGTCAATCTCGAGTCGACTTGTCTCTGCACCACAAAAAAATTACAATGGAGAATGCAATTCAATCTACTACTGTATTACTGTGTACTCTCAGATAGTCATGAATCAGTTTCACTCAAGAACTCCCTCTAAGCAGGAGTCTGAACATCAACGTGCTAGTTTACCCGCTTGGCTTTGGTGGCTGTTCTGGTGCCTTCGAGGTCGTCCCTTCTGTTGCTCTTTTGATCACTGAGCTCAGCCTCCGGGGGCCTTGCGTCGGTTGCTGCGTTGCCAGCTTCCTCTTCGGGTTTTTCAGGGTTCAGTGCCATGGTGTCTACTCAAGCCCTTGCTCAATGTGTTAATGGACGCTTCATCTATCGGATGGGGCTTTGTGACCAGTGCTCACCAGGCCGGCCAAGGTCGGTGGGCTCTGTCCTTCCATCAGGCTCACAGCACGGTGCGGGAGTTCATAGCAGTGTGGCTGTTGTGCGTGGATCAACGATCCGGCTCCATTCGGACTTCGCCCTGGTGGTTCATTACCTGAACCGAGGGGGATTGATGTGATCCTTGGCTCTTTGGGGCTAGTTGCTTCGGGTAACTAATCTGTTGAGTTTTTGGGGTTTGGCTCTCCTGGCGGTTCACATCCAGGGTGTGTCCAACGTCCTGGTGGGCGGCCTGTCCCGGTTAATTCCCTTTTCCACGGAATGGACGGTTGATGCTGACTCGTTCAGTTGACTCTGGCGGTTGTACGGGCACCCGGAGGTGGACCTCTTCACGTCGGCATGGTTGAGATGTCTCCCGGTATATGTGGCGACTTCTCTGACTGCAAGGCCGTCGGGGTTGATGCCTTTTGGCAGGACTGGTCGAGGTGGGGGTTACCTGTACCTCTTCCCACCGGTTCAGCTGTTTCATCGGGTTCTGGCTTGGATGGAGACTTACCAGGGAAGTCCTGTTAGCCCCGCGGTGGCCGGCCCAGCCTTGGTTTCTGGCACTGCTTGCTCGGTCCCGAACCCGGGGACTTTTCTGCGGCTCCGCCTCTTTCGGCAGATCAGTCTGGTCCGGTACTTGGCTGGTTCCCCCTCCCGGAGAGGGAGGAGCTGCACAGACAGCGGCGCGGCGGCGTTTGTTTTCAGATTGGTGAGTTCTGCTTGATAGTTCAGTTCTTTGTAGAAATTTTTAACCAGGTGGAGTTTGTTTTGAGACGCCTACCTTTCTGTGTGCCTAACCCCGTTGATGGCAGACATGTAATGCTTCCACCCACATGGGGGGGCTTCTGATAAGCCATTGCTCCTCATACCTCTCTTAGGGGGCCAGGTTCTGGCTCGTGGTCCCCGGTAAGCAAGAACTCCAATCTAATCGACTGATGCCACGGTCTAATACATACATATTAGCCTGGTGAGTACAGGGAAGCCCCCGGGACTCACCCAGAAAATGGTGTTTCATTACATTCAACACTAGCTTTTTTATCACATTTGGGAAATTGGCAATTATGCACTGCTAGATCATCTGTTATTCTTGTGCATTCTTCAGGAGTTGCTTATCTTGACGGTAGCCAAAAAGCAGAAAGTCAAGGAGATACCGACTATGCAGTTGTTTTATTTGGTACAGATTGAGTTCTTTGAAGTATTTAGCAACAAGGTCGTCAGAGGGTGTTCCATCTTGCAAGTGATGCCACTCTGGGGACTTCAGCTAATAAGTGAAAAATATAAGTGAAAAATGATAAGTGAAAAAAGAGCATAAACAATATAAAAAGTCCAATTATATACTGTACAGTAACATTTTTCCAACCACTGTGTCATGGTACACCAAGGTAACTAGGGATTCCATAAGAGATACTGATGAATAGGCTAATTCCTAATCATATGCATATTGTCACGGTTTCCCCTTTCCTTATATAGTTAGGGTTATTCCCACGGGTCTTCGCTCCCTTGTATCTGGACGCCACGGCTCGCCTTGGGGACCCCCCCAGTCTACCAAGGGCTGAAACACTACCTATGCCCCGGCCTTGTACCCCCAGCGAGTGGGGAAATCCAACCTTACCTCTGTTATTCTCGGTTGAACTTGCCCGCCGTGACACTGGGAAAATACACAGGTAAATTCTTACCTCTTTACTTTCTCATTCAAGGTTGCCAGTTGGGTGCGTGTCTTCGTGTCCCACTAAAACTTCTCAGTGGTCTTGTTAATTGTCACAAGCCAATGACTCAATGTCAGATGTAATGCAGTGCAACATAAATGATTTACTCAAATAGCCCTTGAGATGGAAGGCTCACTCAAACACAATGTTAAAATCGATGATAAGTTTACTAAAGAAAACTACATTTGATCCGCATGGTAAATAATATATGTAGAATTGTCAGACGGCGGCAACACTCCTCACCTGCCTCTGGCAACACAGTCAGCTGGATGATTCAAAAGCTTCGCTCCTGGCCTCTTGAAACCAGCCACTTCCTCTAGCTGCCTAAAAATGTCACTACACCCACACTAATTAATTGACTCATGTATATATGAGTAACCTGGCACCTAGCCTAATTCTACCACACTGGCAGTAATAATAGAGACAATGATCACGACATCAATGATACTCTAGCTCACCTAGACAAAGGGATAATGGGAGATAAATTATCTACCTTAATTCTCTCTGCTACAAAGTCGACATATCCTCTGGCGATGGTCGGAGACGGGGGGTGGGGGGGGGGGGGGGGTGGGGTGGGGTGGGGGAAGCCGGTCGGCTGAGCGGACAGCACGCTGGACTTGTGATCCTGTGGTCCTGGGTTCGATCCCAGGCGCCGGCGAGAAACAATGGGCAGAGTTTCTGTTTCAAGATGGTTGCTGAGGTCCTCGGTCCTGGTGGTCGGTCCTCTGTTGATCAAAGTCCGGTACACACAAGGTCCTCAGTCGACTTGTAGGAGTCCCTCCTTTCCATATTCTCTCTCTGCAGGTAAGTCCTCTTATTCCTTGGTACTGGAAACAGGTCCCTGCTCACGTCGTCTCTCTCCTTCCCACACTAGAACTGTAGACAAGCCTGTAGTCTGGTTCAGTGTCCACTTCTCAATCTTCCAGTGGACTTGACCCGGTCACATCACCCCGCCCAACGTTCACCTCGCCACAGAATATCAGCAAAAGAGCTCTTGGTGTTCTAACACCAACTAAGCCTTGTTTCCTTGTACTCCCCAGAAGGTAACTATGCTGCCTTGACGTCTGTAGTATCAATGCAGCCGCTTGGGTCCACTGGGTGGGGGTTCCTGGCTTCCAAATTGGGAGCCCCCTTGAGCGTGACCACTCTTAATGACGAGCCGTGACACACTGAGCGCCGCAGGGCACTGAGGCGCCCAGATTCCTCCGCTTTGTGATGTCACACCACCTGAGGGCTCCTCGCCATTGGTCAATCTCGTCACGTGATCTTACCTGGCCCATCACCAGACGCCTTGCGTCACACTCCTCTGGCGGGAAGCGTCCTGCCTCGGCGCCATCTTGTAACACAAAAGGGCGTAAGCCACTTATAGAACCAAAACTAAATCGGCAAATTCACTTCCATCACGATAACTCTCAGTACCTACTTATACATCAACATATTCCCTGAGCATCAGAGAACGTGTGGTTTGCAGAGATATGACTTTTTATGCCGGCGTAGAAAAGATATTTATTTATTTATTTATTTATTTATTTATTTATTTATTTATTTATTTATTTATTTATATACAAGAAGGTACATTGGGATTGTGAGGATACATAGCATAGAATTACATTCTTGTAAAGCCACTAGTACGCGCAGCGTTTCGGGCAGGTCCTTAATCTAAGAAACTTATAAGTAGGTAAATACTTGCAAAATTTATAAAAATGATAACAGTTACATAGCATGAAAAAAATAAAAGATGATAGAAAAATTGTAGGTATATTAAAGCACCTAGGTAGCTCAGAATGATTGCATTGACAGCTTGAATGGTAGTTTAACAAAACTTAGCAGGCACAATACAGCATATGGCTAGCACATAAAAGAAGACAGCAATGAACACAATGATAAAGTTGTTTGGATTAAGTACATAAAGATTGGGTAACACTAGATACAGAGCAAATTTAAAGCTCAGTGTAGGAAACTACGAAGATGAAATTAGGTACTTTTTGTTTTTGTTTTTAAATGAGGCAAAAGTTTGACAGCTTTTCAATTCACTAGGGAGTGAATTCCATAGACTAGGTCCCTTAATTTGCATAGTGTTTACACAGATTAAGTTTGACCCTGGGGATATCAAAGAGATATTTATTTCTGGTGTGGTGATAATGGGTCCTATTACATATGTCCAGGGAGAGTTTCAGAGCATGGTTTGCATTTAAGAACAGGGTTTTGTAAATGTAGTTGAGACAAGAGAATGTGTGGAGGGAGTTAATATTTAGGGTGGGGACCCTAGGGTCCCCACCCTAGTTAATATATAAGGTGGGACACCGTCACATACCCCTCCCCTTAAAATAGTCATATCCAATGAAGAGTACTTGAGAGGGCAACTGGTGTTCTTGCTCCCTCTGTTTCTGATATGTCTCTCTTCCAGTCGGTGAGATGGCTCGTACCACCTCGCCAGTCACTCACGTCATTCCTCCACCTTGCATGGGACCGGGTGAGTTGGGTGTTCCTAAAACGCCTATAAGGGGTTCTCCCGTGTCCCCGAGTACGCTCCTGTGACTCGCTATCTCTATAAAACTTAGTGCATGTAGTGCCTCCACTACACTGTGCACTCTGAGGTACTCCTCAACCTCTACTGTGACCTACAGGTACTCCTTGCTTTCTCTCATGCTCTTCTCTTCACCAATCGGCTCTCTTCTCGGTTCCTCTTCTTCTGTAAGTGCGATGTCTCTTCACAGCGACACCTGTTACCTGTCCTTCATCCTGCAACTTCCTCTCTTCCACACTAGGCTTTTGTGATGACTCAGTGCCCCTCTGGCTAGGCTGGCACCTACCCCGGGTACACATGTTCCCTGCTTTCTTCCTGTCATCATTCCAATACCACTCATTCTGCCGCTCTCGACGAACATCTTCATTCCTCTACGAAAGCTTCTTCCCTGTAAACGTCCTTCTAGGTTCGTGGTCGGTCCTAATTACCTCAATGTGGCTTACCTCACCACGGTGGTTCTTATTACCCCTACCACTATTTTCTCGGCTGGCAGAGGGTACATTGCGTCGTGGCTCCTCCACTCTGTCCCTCACAGCCGATTGCTCACTCACTGAGCTCACCTTGCTCGCACCTCCAGGTGGAGGGAGTGCGACCTGCAGTTCTTCCATCGCCCCAGGCGCCTGAACTGCTGCTCCTCGCCAGCCCTACACGTGCATCATTAGGCTTAGTCGCAGGTCCTTGTCGGGGTTCTCCACGACCTCTCTGTACTCTCGCCCTCGTCGTCGTCCTCCCTGGCGACGTTATCATCGGTGCGGTCGGCTCCCTCACTGCTGCCTGAGTCGACCGGTACCTTACCTGACAAGGTTTCACCACTGCCTGATACATAGGAGCTCCTGGCCCAATCAGATTGTACTCTGCCTCCACCGAGGTCGTTACCCAGCCCGAATCTGGACATGCTTCAGGGGGTAACTTCGGGACTACAGCTACGATGGCCTTTTCGACTCCATAGTCGGCAATCAGCTGCACCTCATGAAGTGGTAACCTGCATTCCTGCCCTACACTGCATAGTCTCACTACTCCCACAGGTGACTGATCTAAATCCTTAGGAAGAATATCCCTGGCTACCATACTCACGTCAGCGCCCGTATCGCGAAGCACTGCAACTTCCACAGTGTATAAACAATTAGGTGAGTGTCTGACTTCTCAAACCTCACTGTACGCCCGAAAACGAAAGGTTGCTCACCCAACTTTATATCCCAACCATTTACATTGGGACCATTATAGTAGTGGGTATGGGTAACTACCCTCTTTTCTTCCAACATCAGTCCCACAGACTTCTGGTGCTTGTCACACTGTCGAGCATAATGTCCCTTCACACCACAGTTGTAACAGGGTCCTACTCTGGGTAGACCTCTCCCAGTCACGTAGACCACACATTGCTGGGTTGCTGCGCTCTGGGTCCTCTCAGAACTCCCAGACATGTACTCCCTGTTCGAGCTACTTGCACCATAACTCTTACTTGTACTGCCACTCGGAGACTTCCTCGTGGGTTCTCGCAAGCTCACCTGGGCTTGGGTCTTGTGTGGTATGACACACCTGGTCTGTGCTCACTCTTCACTTCTCCATGGCTCCTCAACAAGTGATCGTCCTCCTGTTGGGCTTGCGGCCTGGGGTCGACTCTCCTCAGAGAGCCCAATGCCTCCAACATGTCCGCTCGACCAGCTGCTGTCTTGAGATAGTTCGTAACCAGAAAAGTCGAGAGTCCTGAGGAAGGCCCCGCCAGAGGGTTCTAGCACTGGGAACTCCCACTGCCATTCTTTAGCCACCTTGACCCCGACACTTCTGGGCGAGGCCTCCTTGACCTCTGAGGTTCTGGCGTCTCCTGATTTCTGCTCTTCCTCATGGGAAGCATTGGTGCTTTCTTGTTTAATTATTTCTTGCTTTGTACTCTGATAGCTCTGTGATTTCTTCTCTAGCAGTTCACTTTCGATGGTCGTCTGAAGGGAACAAGACCAGAACATCGACTGAAGGGGACAAGACCGGAACGTCATCTGAAGGAGACATGACCGGAACGTGAACTGAAGGGGACAAGACCGAAACTTGAACTGTTGAAGACAAGACCAGAACGTCATCTGATGGGGACAAGACCGGAACGTCATCTGATGGGGACAAGACCGGAACGTAAACTGAAGGGGACAAGACCGGAATGTGAACTGAAGGGGACAAGACCGAAACTTGAACTGTTGAAGACAAGACCAGAACGTCATCTGATGGGGACAAGACGGGAACGTCAACTGTTGGGGGACAAGACCGGAATGTCGACTGTTGGGGACAAGACCGGAACGTCAACTGATCGGGATAAGACCGGAACGTCGACTGTTGGGGACAAGACCGGAACGTCGACTGTTGGGGACAAGACCGGAACGTCGACTGTTGGGGACAAGACCGGAACGTCAACTGATCGGGATAAGATACTTCGACTGAAGGTAACAAGACCGGAAACTCCATTGCATGATGGTAGACGAAGGCGCTAACGAGACTCGTGAGGACGTTGCAACTCGTTCTCGCACTTGCTTACAGTCAATATTGGCTTATTTAATAAGTGCATTTGTGACATACTAATTGATTGTGAATATTTTAGTTTACCTTGAAAAGCTTCATAGAAAACACCTCACTTAACCTTCTTAATATGTTAAGAAGCATCTTATTGCTTCTTAATTACAATTATTACTTAACCAATACCTATAATAGGTTAAGTAATAATTGTAATTACGAAGCAATAAGATGCTTATCTTAACATACTAAGAAGGTTAGGTGAGGTCGGTGTTTTCTATGAAGCTTTTTTAGGTAAACTAAAATATTCACAATAAATTAGTATGTCACACTGTGAAAAATTATTATATATAATGAAGTGTGTAGCGAGGGCAAGGCGCCAGCAGCGTCGACACCCGCCCATGATCACCGCTGCATCAACACTGGACACCACCATCACTTGGAGCCTTCACGGGCGCCTCCTCCCGCCATTGTAACCTCCATAACTGGATTCTCTTCAATGCTTTACCTCCCTGTGAATATAATTTTGTCTTTCACATTTATGACTATATACAAAAACAAATAAGGTCAACGGTGAAGTTATATATGATAATTTGTGTTTAAAGCCGATAATCGGCCGGTGATTACATGTGAAATATGGCAGACTAACCGTTGCCACGTTAATTATTCATCATTGGTTTATTTCGCTGCACATAATGGGCTCAGGAACTGACCCTTATTATTCCTATAACTAAGCAAGTTACAACATTAATAAACTAGTTTTAGAGTTAACATATACACCAGCAGTCTATTTGCAGCTTAGATAACTAATTAATAGCCTAATAATACCCATCTTCTTCTTGCACTCATACATGCCGTAGGCAGCAGGTTACAGTGACGCTAGCCTAGTCCCGTTAGTCGGGAATTATCGTTATATGTAATTTATAGGTCTTGTAAAAGTGTGACGGCGCACACAATAGTATTCAATCATAATACTTACTTGTGTAAAGGAGGAAATATATATTGCGCCCTGGTGAGGCCACTCCAGACCGACAACCAGAGCGCAACTCCATAGTCTCCTCAGACTGATGGATGCCTACTACTATATATGTTTATCTCTCAGAATGTTCGGTAATATGTTTATTGTTTGTCATGTGTGTCTATGTATGTATTAACACGATGTACTGAATGGGGTGAGAATAGCTTGAGCTACCTCATCCCTTTCTGTGTATTTTACCTCAATAAACTTATTTAAATTTCAATTTCAATCATAATACTGTACAGAATTCCCCGCGCATTGCTACAAATAACTGAGCATACAAGGTGCAGGTTTGTCTTGCAAATATAAAATTGAACTTGTGACAATATCCAATAGGGAAAATGGGCTGTCTGTTCAAAGTTAGAGGTCAGTAACACTGTAGGAGAAGAGAGACAGACCCGGAAAACGCCGGTTATTCCCCCTCCAATAATCTGTATCTATAAAAGATAATGTGTGTTTGTCTAAGGTTATAGGTCAGACGTTCGAGGTTGGCTTCATCCAATTTTCCCACAAGAAGTATATAGGGGTATGGGAGTGTCATAGGTCAGTAGGGGTTGGATCCAGTGCCATACTTAAAGAAATATCGGCATCTGAGCCCCATTCAGGCGCACTTTTCAAGAAGTCATGTCTGAAATATAGATTGCTTTGTTTGTAGACTTATTTGCCAGATTCAGTGCTTTGTTATATAATTTTTCTGATGGGAGGAGAAGGGGGGGGGGGAGTGGGGAAGAATAAGGAGAGGAGTGGGGAAGGAGAAGAGGGGAAGAAGGTGGGGGGAGAAGTGATATGAAGGGGGGGGAGTGGAAGGTGTGGTAGGGGCCCATAACTTGCAACCGTCACGGCTGGACGTGTTCTCGTTGCTCCAGCTCTCTCTCTCTCTCTTGCACCTAGCTCTACCGGGTGGATAAACATAAGGCAGCACGACTCACTTCACTCTAGATGGTCAGAGCTCACTCCTAGCTTGGTGTTCTATGCCGAGTGGAGATGGTAGGCCATCTTCAGTGAAGTCTTAGAGAGAGAGATCCTTCGTTCACCATGCATCACAAGCACTACAAGGTCCGGGGTGCGCCCCTTGACGAACAAGCGTTCACCAAACCAACCCTCCTGAAGCTATTCAAGGCCTATATGAAGCTGACGTAACATCTGACGTCATCGAACAAGAAGGCACCAACTTCGTCTTTCGCTTCTCTAACAAGCAAGACGTCGACAAACTGATAAGTCGAAAATACCAAATTCGTACACAGCATCACCTCCATCTGCACTTCCCACGCCAGTTGCTTCATGCCCGGTCTATCATTGTCTGTGAACTCAGCCGCTGGATCGTGGAACGGGTAAATGAGGCAGCTTACAATGTAGAACTTGCGGAGAACATCGAGAACGAAAACCCAGGCTTGACTGTATATGAAACCGTGTTGTGCAACAGCCGCACCTTGAAGGTCACCTTCTGCACTGTGAATCAGGCTACCCATGTTATCACAGATGGCGTCTTCTACTATGGAGTCCACGTCCCGTCATTCCAAGTGAAGAAGGAAAGAATCTACAATGTCACCCAATGCTTCCGGTGCTACGACTACTCACACCAAACCAACAAGTGTCAACAGACCATCCAGAAATGTAGCATTTGCTCCCAGGACCACCACTGTGCCATCTGCACTTCGAAAACATCACGCTGCCTGCTCTGCAATGGCAAATACATCGCAATCTCCCATCAATGTCCACGCAGACAAGAAGTTATCAAAAACCTGGTGACCCAGGAGAAATCCAAATCTTCCTCTACCTTACCCTCCTCAGCAGCCGGCACCAGCTCCAGCTACCACCTCAACCTCTACCTTCAACATCCAAGCAGCTACTTTCCCGGAGCTTCCGGGAGGAGGAACTATCACCATCGCACACCAGTAACATCCTGTTACTGCCTCTACCAGCCAATGGGGACTCGGCTCCCAGCTGTCGCCGCCTCCACCCCATCCCATCCCGGCCAATCACTGTATAGCACAATAAAAACTTTGACATCGACGGTCAGAATGATTGCTGACACTAACCCCCGAGAATTTCTGAGAATTCTGAATTTTTCTTACAACGCGAAAGGTCTCCCTACCTTCTATGTTCCTGATGAAGTCTACAACGCTCCAGGATCAACTCCAGCAACTGACCCTGTAGAGGATGCTGACTCTTCACCCGACGACGATTCTGCCACTTCAATGCGGACTTCAGCTCTTGTTCTAGTACCTTCAGCTCACAAGACTCTGGCTCCTAAGACCCCACCTTCTGATACAGTTCCAGTTACTAACTTTGACATCACTATTCACGCGGCCACGCCTTCAGACCTACTGCCAGCTTCTGCTCCACCCGTTTCTATAGCTGTTGCTGGCCCTTCACCCGACCCAGTGGCGAATTCAGTTGCAATTCACCCTTGGTCTGACCATTTAGAATATGAAGGCTCTTCTGCTGTAGTACCTACTGCTGCTACTCGACCTTCAAGAACTCAACCTCCGCGAAACAACACCTCTGCTCTTTACTCATCCGATGAATTGGACGAGGACGTGTCTGTTGGAACACCATCTCCTCCTTCACAGAAATGTCACTACACAGCTTCCGATTTCCTTCACGACACTGCACCAACAACCTTCAATGATCGCACCACAATGCCAACACGAAGTCAGACCACCAAGACCAACAAGCCCAAGAAGAAGACCAATGATCAGAGTTTGCTGAAATCGTCGAAAAAGAAGAAGACTACTGACGAAATGATTTAACGTCAACATCTGAAATCAACCCTCAACTCCCATCAACTGCCAGTTGCTTGCGATCCCAGCCCCCGTGTGCATTGCAAATGACGCCCCACTCAATCCTCCTTCACTCTACTCAATTTCAAATCCGCGGTGGTTGGGCCACCGATCTTTCATCTCCTCTCACCACCTCGTCTCCAGTTTCTCGCTCAAGATTTCTGCATCCTCACCCCGTTCTTCCAACTCTTGCTTGCCAGCTCTATGGACATTTTCAAGTTTCAAGGTGTGGGAGAGAGGGAGGGGAGAGGGGGGAGGGGAGAGATATGTTTGAAGAGGGGAAGAAAGAGAGGTTGACTCACGATTCTCCCTCGTATCCTCGACCAACATAAGTGCTTGAACCCAAATTAGTTTTCCCGGAGAGGAACATACAGCACAACAGAAGGTAATAAAGTTGTTGGTATGGTGTTTACTACCAACGTAAATCCCCCCAACAATGTTGTTCGTAGCCAAATCCTCAACCAAGGAACAGTTACGATCATCCCGTTAATCCTCTATTCGGTATCCAGCGAGTCTACCTGATCCACGGGATACCTGCTGAGACGGTCATTCCTGAGAGTAACCACCAGACCGGTCCACAGACTTACAAAAGTTCCAAGCTACTCTGTCGTCCTCTTGGACGGTAGAGCGATGGCCTCGCTCCTTGCAGGTCGGCGTTCAAACCCCGACAACCCAAGCGGTTGGGTTCCATTCCCTTCCTACGTCCAATTCCAAATCTTTACCCTCGTATCCCATCCAAATGCCATATAGTCGTAATGAATTAGCGCTTTCCCCTGCTAATTATATTACCCCGTCACCCACTTCTAAATCAAAATCAAAATGTTTATTCAGGTAAAAGTTCATACATAGAAGATGAGTTACAAACATAATATTGGATTTATAGATAGAGCTAGTACATACAATACCTAAAGCCACTAATACGCACAGCGTTCCGGGCAAGGTGTGAGGAAAAACACTTAGACTAAAGCTTAATACTAATTGAGATTAAAGTATAAGTTGTGAAGAAAAAGGAAAACAAAATAGGGGGGGGGGGACATGGCAGAAATCAGCAATTTTACAACTTGGTCAACAAACAGTATTCTTTGAAAATTGCAAGACATGGATTGACATTTAGGGGGTAAGATAGTTTACCAGTCTCCGTGGTGTAGTGGTAAGACACTCGTCTGGCGTTCCGCGAGCGCTATGTCATGGGTTCGTATCCTGGCCGGGGAGGATTTACTGGGCGCAATTCCTTAACTGTAGCCTCTGTTTAACGCAACAGTAAAATGTGTACTTGGATGAAAAAACGATTCTTCGAGGCAGGGGATCGTATTCCAGGGACTTGCCCGAAACGCTACGCATACTAGTGGCTGTACAAGAATGTAACAACTCTTGTATATATCTCAAAAAAAAAAAAAAAAATAGGTTACATTGGGTTTGTTAGGTTGAACTTAGTTTTCCTCTTAAACTGGTTGAGAGAGGTACAGCCTTTGACATGAATCTGAACATCATTCCACATTCTGGGTCCCTTGATTTGTTGAGCATTTCTAGTTTGGTTAAGGCGCACTCTTTGAATATCAAATAGGTATTTGTTTCCGGTGAAGTGCCCATGGATTCTGTTATAACCTTCTAGGAAGCGTTTAAGGTTAGGATTGACAATACAGTTCAGAGTTTTCAACATATAGAGTACACATGAGAGGATGTGCAGAGACTTAATATCTAACATATTAAAAGATAGGTTAATCAATGATATGCCTAATGCCTCTAATATTCTTAAACCTATATTGTTTGCTGATGATACTACCATCATTTATTCAGGCCCCAACCCACATACACTAAATAATGTTGTGAATAATGAATTTAAAAAAGTCCACTTATGGATGTCAAATAACACTAAACATAGAAAAGACCTACTACATCTTTTTTGAAAGCAAATCATCGAATGCAATTCAGCTACTGATAGACAATATTAACATCAGTGGGGAACGACGCCCGCCACTGCCCCCCGAATGTAAGTATGACAAGAGGAGGAGGAGGCAAGAGGCACATCGGGAGTCCCCCTAATTTTTGCCCCCCTTAAATGTCCCCCCTCTTTCCATCATAAAAATGATGGAAAGTTTCTAGGCCTATTCCTAGACAGAAGACTCAACTTCAGTACCCACATACAACACATAACTAAGAAAGTCTCTAAAACAGTTGGTATACTCTCCAAAATCAGATATTATGTTCCTAACTCTGCTCTTCTCTCACTATATTATGCACTAATCTATCCCTATTTTAATTATGGTATCTGTGCATGGGGGTCAACCACTGCAAACCACCTCAAGCCCATCATCACCTAGCAAAAATCTACTATCAGAATAATAACAAACTCTGCTTTCAGACAACACTCAGTCCCATTGTTTAAATCCCTAAACATGCTAAACATTAACTCACTCCACTCATTCTCTTGTGTCAACTACATTTACAAAACCCTGTTCTTTAATGCAAATCCTGCTCTGAAACTCTCCCTGGACAGATATAATAGGACCCATTATCACCACACCAGAAATAAATATCTCTTTGATATCCCCAGAGTCAAACTTAATCTGTGTAAACACTTAATCTATGCAAATAAAGGGACCCAGTCTATGGAACTTACTCCCTAATGAATTGAAAAGCTGTCAAACTTTTGCCTCATTCAAAAACAAATCCGAAAAGTACCTAATTTCATCATCATAGTTTCCTACACTGAGCTTTAAATTTGCTCTGTATCTAGTGTTACCCAACCTCCCAATCTTTATGTACTTAATCCAAACAACTTTACCATTGTGATTATTGCTGATTTCTTTTATGTGCTAGCTGTATGCTGTATTGTGCCTATTAATTTTTTGTTAAACTACCATTCAAGCTGTCAATGCAATCAATCTGAGCTACCTATGGGCTTTAATATACCTACAAATTTCTCTCATCTTTTATTTTTTTTCTGGCTATGTACCTGTTATCATTTTTATAAATTTCGCAAGTATTTACCTACTTTAAATTTTCTTAGATTAAGGACATGCCCGAAACGCTGTGCATACTAGTTGCTAGACAAGAATGTAATTACTAAGCTATGTATCCTCACAATCCCAATGTACCTTCTTGTATATATATAAAAGATAAATAAATAAATGAATAAATAAATAAATAAATTAGTTGAGAAATGGTAACATTCATGAATTGTTGAACAGTTATTCATTGTTCAGGGGCCGGAATCAGGAAGGTACTTACGAAGGTTTTTCCTCTTAGCTAAGAGCGTTTTCCGTCTTAGCGCCTTCGTGGCGGCTACGTCCGTATTCAGTTAACTACCCTAAGTGGAAAAACCTTCGTAAGTTCATTCCGGGATTTAAGTGTGGTTTCGACCACTCGTAGCTTTACGTAAACTGGATATAAGTCATTTTTTCTCTACTACATAACACTGGGATCGATTCATGATATTGGAACATGACCAAAATATTATAGCTGGTGAATCTAGTGAAGAGTAATCCTTCGTGTTAGTTATATATGCATTCTCTGCTTGAAACTTGAAGTAAATATGTGTTTGATGATAGTAGAATTAGTTTTATAATAGCAAGATATTATACCAGTAGTTATTAAGTAAATAAACACTGGTGAACATGAAATATGAGAGAAGGTGATGAGCCCTGCCTGATGGGATCATTTACTATCACCAAATGCCCCTGTTCACCTAGTAGTAAAGGTGTACCTTAGCTATACATACCCATTTCTAATTTATTTAGTTTGGTTTCATTTTGAAATTAAATCTGGGTGAGACATAAAATAAAAATATGCTGCACAAATGATGTTAGGTAAGGAAAAGGGTAAAAATGTCAAAAACTTTATTCATTGAATACTTAAAGCTATAATTATGACTATATAGATTATTAAAAAAGAGAGAGGGAAGTAGGGGTCCAAGACCTCTTCCTGTTATACAATTTGGGTGTGGAACAAGTAATTATCAAAAGAAGGCACCATGCCGGGAAGGCTATGTAGCAGTAAGGCAGTGAGGTGAGGCAGCTACTTATTTGAGAAATGCTTATTTTATTTACCTTATAAGCTGAGGCAACTTATTTTATTTGAGGAATACTCAGCCGATTCCTCTACATTTAGCATGGAACAAATTTGTGTCCAAGACCTCTTCCTGTTACTCAATTTGGCTGTGTGTAACCAAACTAGAAGTGCTCTACAAATCAAGGGACCCAGAATGTGGAATGACCTCCCGAATCATGTCAAAGGCTGTACCTCTCTCAACCAGTTTAAGAGTTAAACCAAGTAACAACAACAACAACAACAATTTTATTTAGGTAAGGTACATACATACAATAAATTTTTACAAGGATTGGTAGACTTATAGGTAGAGCTAGTACATACAATGCCTAAAGCCACTATTACGCAAAGCGTTTCGGGCATGATAAACTTAAATGACAAGCTTAATACTAATTGAGCATAATGAGTAGAATGAAAACAAGAAATGAAAACATAGATGAAAAAGCAGCACAAATACAATTATGTCGACAAACAGCGCTCTTTAAAGAAAAAAACAGACATTGGTTGACAATAGAAGGGTAAGGTAGGTTACAGAGAATTTATTAGGTATAGCTTCGCTTTTAACTTAAACTGGTTGAGAGAGGTACAGTCTTTAACATGATTGGGAAGGTCATTCCACATTCTGGGCCCCTTGATTTGTAGAGCATTTCTAGTTTGATTAAGACGTACTCTAGGAATATCAAAACTGTATTTATTTCTGGTGTGATGCTCATGGGTTCTGTTACAACCTTCTATGAAGCTTTTGAGATCAGGATTGGCATTATAGTTTAGCGTTTTATATATGTATACTACACATGAGAGAATGTGCAGTGACTTAATGTCTAACATATTCAGAGATTTGAGTAGGGGTACCGAGTGATACTGGTAGTAGTACTGGTAGTGATACTGGTAGTGATACAGTAGTACTGCCTAATTAACTCCATGTAACCTAACTTACCTCCTAAATGTCAACCCATGTCTTTCTATTTTTTAAACAACGCTGTTCACCAATATGTGCAATTGCTGATTTATGCTATGTTAACCCCCTTTTTGTATTTTTTATTCCTTCTTTCAACACAATTTAAACCTAATCCCGATTACTATTAAGTTTTAGTCTGTGTTTTTTTCCCCCCACACCTTGCCCGAAATGCTATGAGTATTAGTGGCTTTAGGTATTGTATGTACTGGCTCTGCCTATAAATCCAACATTATGTTTGTAAATCAACTGTATGTGCTTTTCCTGAATAAAATGTATTTATTATTTATTTTTTTAATCAGTAAGTATTAAAAGAAGGCACCAAGCTGGGAAGGCTATGTAGCACCATTGTGTGTAACAATAAGCCAAATTTTTTTTAACAAATAATGCACCTGTATGGGAAAACAAATCCTGTCAGCTGTAAAGATATTGATGCAGTTATTTAAATAAAAAATATAATGAAAGAAATATTACTGGTTTATTTTTATCCTATCTTTTTGTACTGTACAGTATATCCAAGGAAGTGAAAAATTGAGACATAATGCACAATTTAATGAATGATTAGCATGGATTAGCAGTTCAAAAGATATATGACTTGTATTACATATCAACATGAGATCTTAATGATCCATGGTCAACATGATTTAATAAGGATAATACAGTACTGTATATGTAATAATACAAACTATAATTTAAAATCTTTATTACTGATTTTTTTTATTAAGAAGATTAGGTATACACAGCAATGTGCTGCTACCCTATTCTATATGGAATATTACACAGTGTAGATAAAAAACTAGCTATAAGTTTATCTAATACTCCCATCTCACAGGATGGTTAGACATACTGTACATGGAATCAATTTAGATAATACCAGCCTCAATACAAAAAACAAATCAACTCTGACTAAATAACTCTAAGCAATTTTCACAAGAGGTAAGCACTGAATCATGGACACATTATATTATAATTACTCTTACCAGTTTCTACAAGACTCCTCTCAAACCATGTATTTTTAAACATGTTTAGGTATACACAGCAATGTGCTGCTTCCCTATTCTGTATAAAGGACCACACAGTGTAGATCAAAAACCAGCTACAAGCTCACCCAACATCCTCACCTCACAGGATGGCCAGTCATATATGGAATTAGGAGAGAACAAAATACTTAATGCTGATCTATTAGCCTCCACTGGCAAAATCTGGGTGCAGCACAAGAATATCTTCCAATTTTCCTGAGTGTATGAAGTAATTACAGAGCTCAAAATACCTCATACCATTTGGTATGAAGTCACTGATAACAGGACAATCACGGATATAGTGTTGCAGAAAATGTTCTCTCAGGTAGGACTGAAAACAGATGTTTTTTTTCCACCAAGAGGGCTATAAACCCATGGAACAGCCTACCCGCTGAAGCCGTAAATGCCAAATTCCAGCTAAAAAATATCATTAAGACAATTGGCGGGCCCTTTAACAAGCCGCCGGCTTTCTGTCCTCTTCGAGGTCACTAGATAGTTAGTGGCCCTTGGGTAAATTCAGTAAATATATACAATAATTGTCAGCGCATCTTCCGAGCAACAAGGACAGCTACACAGTATCTCTTAGAATTACGTAGGTAAACAACAAATGTAACATATTTGTTTACTACAATGTCGGTGCTGGCTGTAGAAGTTGAAAAAACATTGCTTTTACTTCGAAATATACTAATTTTATAAGAAAATTCGACGTAAATAGGAGTCAGTAGAGCTCCGATAAGCCAGCGCTAAATCTTCAATATGAAGAATGTTGCTGCTCTCTGATTGGCCAAACGAAACACAGTAGTGACCTCTATCGGCACGCAGGTGAACCAACAATTTTCTTCCTAAGTATACCTTATTGAATCGCACCTAAGCATCTTCTTAGGGCGCACTTAGGAACCTTCGTAGCAAACCCACTTACGAAGAAATACACAGAGCTTCCTGAATCTAGGTCCTGGGTCCTGGACCCAGGACTAAAACACAGACTAAAACTTAATAGTAATCGGGATTAGGTTTAAATTGTGTTAAATTGATTCCATGTACAGTATGTCTAACCATCTTGTGAGATGGGAGTATTAGATAAACCTATAGCTAGTTTTTTATCTACACTGTGTAATATTCCATATAGAATAGGGTAGCAGCACATTGCTGTGTATACCTAATCTTCTTAATAAAAAAAATCAGTAATAAAGATTTTAAATTATAGTTTGTATTATTACAAATACAGTACTGTATTATCCTTATTAAATCATGTTGACCATGTTGATATGTAATACAAGTCATATTTCTTTTGAACTGCTAATCCATGCTAATCATTCATTAAATTGTGCATTATGTCTCAATTTTTCACTTCCTTGGATATACTGTACAGTACAAAAAGATAGGATAAAAATAAACCAGTAATATTTCTTTCATTATATTTTTCATTTAAATAACTGCATCAATATTTTTACAGCTGACAGGATTTGTTTTCCCATACAGGTGCATTATTTGTTAAAAAAATTTGGTTTATTGTTACACACAATGGTGCTACATAGCCTTCCCAGCTTGGTGCCTTCTTTTAATACTTACTGATTAAAAAATAAATAATAAATATATTTTATTCAGGAAAAGTACATACAGTTGATTTACAAACATAATGTTGGATTTATAGGCAGAGCTAGTACATACAATACCTAAAGCCACTAATACTCATAGCATTTCGGGCAAGGTGTGGGGGGGAAAAAAACATAGACTAAAACTTAATAGTAATCGGGATTAGGTATAAATTGTGTTAAAAAAAGGAATAAAAAATACAAAAAGGGGGTTAACATAGCATAAATCAGCAATTGCACATGTTGGTGAACAGTATTGTTTAAAAAATAGCAAGACATGGGTTGACATTTAGGAGATAAGTTAGGTTACATGGAGTTAATTAGGCAGTACTTGGTTTAACTCTTAAACTGGTTGAGAGAGGTACAGCCTTTGACATGATTCGGGAGGTCATTCCACATTCTGGGTCCCTTGATTTGTAGAGCACTTCTAGTTTGGTTACACACAGCCAAATTGAGTAACAGGAAGAGGTCTTGGACACAAATTTGTTCCATGCTAAATGTAGAGGAATCAGCTGAGTATTCCTCAAATAAAATAAGTTGCCTCAGCTTATAAGGTAAATAAAATAAGCATTTCTCAAATAAGTAGCTGCCTCACCTCACTGCCTTACTGCTACATAGCCTTCCCGGCATGGTGCCTTCTTTTGATAATTACTTGTTCCACACCCAAATTGTATAACAGGAAGAGGTCTTGGACCCCTACTTCCCTCTCTCTTTTTTAATAATCTATATAGTCATAATTATAGCTTTAAGTATTCAATGAATAAAGTTTTTGACATTTTTACCCTTTTCCTTACCTAACATCATTTGTGCAGCATATTTTTATTTTATGTCTCACCCAGATTTAATTTCAAAATAAAACCAAACTAAATAAATTAGAAATGGGTATGTATAGCTAAGGTACACCCTTACTACTAGGTGAACAGGGGCATTTGGTGATTGTAAATGATCCCATCAGGCAGGGCTCATCACCTTCTCTCATATTTCATGTTCACCAGTGTTTATTTACTTAATAACTACGGGTATAATATCTTGCTATTATAAAACTAATTCTACTATCATCAAACACATATTTACTTCAAGTTTCAAGCAGAGAATGCATATATAACTAACACGAAGGATTCCTCTCCACTAGATTCACCAGCTATAATATTTTGGTCATGTTCCAATATCATGAATCGATCCCAGTGTTATGTAGTAGAGAAAAAATGACTTATATCCAGTTTACGTAAAGCTACGAGTGGTCGAAACCACACTTAAATCCCGGAATGAACTTACGAAGGTTTTTCCACTTAGGGTAGTTAATTGAATACGGACGTAGCCGCCACGAAGGCGGTAAGACGGAAAACGTTCTTAGCTAAGAGGAAAAACCTTCGTAAGTACCTTCCTGAATCCGGCCCCTGGTAGTACAGTAGGGTTCGTTCTCGACGCACAATCGAGAATTCTGGGCGGGACACAAATGGTAGGGCACATTTCGTTTCACCTAATCTGCTCACCTAGCAGTGAGTTGGTACGGTGTATGGGTGTTTCGGACACTAGACAAATCGACGAAGCTCGTTTTCTGTTTGTTAAAACCGTGTATATTACTATGTTACGATGTTAGGTTAGGCTTAGGTTAGAGTATATTTCGCTCGGTTGGATTAGGGCTGGTTACGTTGAGCTAAGTTAAGTTAAATTTGTTAAATAATTAAATTAATTAATTAATTAAGTTAAATTAAGTAGGTTTCAAAATCCGTTGGCGAATCGTCTTGTGTACGATATGACTTGTATCCGTAGGTATCCAGGAGTTAGTCAGCTTGTTGTGGGGTTGCCTCTTGGGCGGGGTCAGTACTTCGGCTTTGGGGTGGGGGGGACCTCGATAAAAGCCTAACGTGTATGAATACACTCTGGCTTCCTGTCCTCCGACACTATGAATTAAGAAAAATTATTTAGTTATCATGCTCCCGAGGGAGGTGGGGGCGAAACATATATAGACAAGTTTGCCCTGAAAACAAGTGGCAGGAGAGAAAATCGTATCAAAGAAAACTGTTAAGCATAGTATACTTAAAAACATTGGCTGAAAGTAGGAGATTCCGGACAATTGCATGAAAACGCAATACGATTGGTAGGTCAAAGATAAAGTCATCGTAACAGAACTGGAGGAGCAGCACTCAGCAGAGGAGAACATGAAATAGTCGAATAAAGTAGAGGAACCAAGAAATCCAATGAGGACTGAAAATTAATTATGTTAGGTCCGTCTGGACCATTTCCAAGTCGTATGGTCCAGGACAGATCAAACATCACCTTTATTTTCAGATATATTGGTTGGGTTACTAATTTCAGCCAAGTTATTGTGACTTACTGTCTGCAAGAGTGTTGCAATCCACAAGTTAGTAGGAATTATTAGCTAGAGGATCATTACTACAACACTTAACGAATGATGATTGGAAGTACATGTTAAGTAGACAGACTATGGATCACATATCTAAGAAAGGTCAATGGATTAAGACCGAAGCTGTTTAGCCAAATTAATAATTCCTGGAAAGAGGAATTATTCTTCGTCAGGCTTCTAGGATCAAGGTTACCGCTCTAGGGATAAGGTTAATCGGATTATACCTTCCTTGAGAGGCGTGGTGAAATGTTTGAGGCGATGGTTGGCTAAAGCAATCTTAGCTACCTATGTGCTTTAATATATTGTACCTACAATTTTCTCTCATCTTTTTTTTTTTTTCTTTCCATGTAATCTGTTATCATTTTTTTGTCTATAAATTTTGCAAGTATTTACCTCCTTAAATTTTCTTATATTAAGGACCTGCCCGAAACGCTGCGCGTGCTAGTGGCTTTACAAGACTGTAATTACCATATTTGTATCCTCACATTCCTTATGTACATTCTTGTATATGCATAAATAAATAAATAAATAAATAAATAAAAGTCAGTCTGATTGTGGGAGTTGAACTGAGAAGTCCTCTGGATCCCTGTTTGCGGCAGCAGCGAAGTGTAGCAGACAGCTATGCGAGAACCTGATGTGATCTTAGTGACCAAGTTAAGTCTGCAGTATGTGAGTATTGAATGAAAGACTAACCGGGTGTGGAGCGTTGTAGTAATCATTCCGTATTAGGGACTTAGGCAGAAGTTACGAGTGTGGGTGGTGATCGCGGAGGTCGAGTGGTCTATGGGTATTGGAAGTGTATTGACCTAATAGAGTATGTTAATATGTTATTATTTGTCAGAGTCTATTCTTTGTAATTAAATGACAAAACCCGACGGCCTTTAAATACCTTTCATATGTTCATTCATTGTGTTCCAGTACAAACCTAGTGGTACGCCTCAAGGGTCTGGTGTGTGTAGGAGTATAGGTGGTAGTAACGGTTGCTGAGGCAAGGTGTTATGTGTTGTGTAATCGCTGTGTTCGGAATGAACCGGGGTTCAGCGTCACGACATATTTGGTGGCAGCGGTGGGATTCGAACCCGCGCCTCTGAAGAGACTGGTGCCTCAAACCAGTCTCTTCCTTCGATACCTTCGATATGTCCCTTCATAGTGTTCCTGGTTTGGTTGGTGAGGGAATGTTAGGGAATTGGTAGACGACATATTTGGTGGCAGCGCAAACAGGTTTTGGAACACTGTGCGAGATGAAGGAAGTGTGGTTCTGGTTTAGTTGGTGAGGGAATGTTCGGGAAATGGTAGACGTCGGGTTGTGGTGAGAATGGTGGTTACTAGACGGAGGAAAGAAGGGTCAGGTGAGACCAGGTCAGAGGAGTTAGTTAATTAAAGGGACTAGGCAATTGTGGGGCACATGTGGGGTTTATTTCTTTCTTTCCAGATTCCGGCAACGAGAGACGGCTAAGAGGCAAGTCTGGACCACTGAAGCATCGGGATCCAAAACAAGTGCAGTGTTCGTAGTGCGGATTATACAGTGTTCGTAGTGCGGATTATACAATGTCCGTAGTGCGGATTATACAGTGTTCGTAGTGCGGATTACACAGCGTGGCGAGGTAAACTAGCGCGGGTGATTGTGGGCCAGCGTGAGCCAGCGTGGGCCATGTGCGGGCCAAGCGATGGGTGGGCCAAGCGAGCCGCACCTTGGAGCTTGTTTTATATCGTTGGTAAGGCGGTAATAGTGATAAAACGTTGCTAAGGACAAATCAAGCGGGAAAACTACGTAATATGACGTAAATTAACTTTCACGTAAAGTGTAAACCTAATATTTTAAAGATAATTAAATATTACGTAAAGATTCTAGCGATTTCAGGCGTTACATCGATACAGAAAATAGGCGAAGTGAATTGTGAACTCCTAGGCATAGCGAGCGACGCGTAATTTGACGTCTGGAGTTCGATGCCTCGTGTACCGTGGAGAGGTCCATGGAGATTTTTAGTGGGTGCAGGTAGCATTATGGAGAGTGTTACCTTGGGACACGGGGAGCGTGTCCCGTTGGTGGGGGTGTGTGGTGTCGGGAGTAGTGCATGGTTGTGTATTGGTGTTTGGACGCCAAGTGTAGTGCATGGATGTGTATTGGCGTTAGTACGCCGGGTTTTGTAGTGTAATGCACGTGTAGTGGCTTATTAGACGCCAGCGTAATGCATAGTATTTACTGTAGTGAAATGTGCATGTTTTGACTGTTGATAATATGGATGTAGTATAGTGCATGACATTGTTGGCATTGTAGCGCCAAGGTGCAGCATGTGTAGCATAACTGGTTGTTGTAACACCGGGAGTATTGTAGACATTAGCGCTGAAGTATGTTAATGCAGGTGGTAGAGTGTGGCGGGTGGCCACTACACAAGAAATTATGCCTGACGAGTGTTGGTCAGGTAATTAACGGATTACGAGAGAAAAGGGACGCCGTGTGTGTTGCATTTGGTTACTTATTGGTGGTGATGTCTCGTGGTGTTTTGGGGACACCGCGTGTGGTGAGGGCGTTGGAGACGCCGTGTGTTGTGTTGAGGGCGTTGGGGACGCCGGGTGTTGTGTTGATGGCATTGGGGACGCCGGGTGTTGTGTTGATGGCGTTGGGGACGCCGGGTGTTGTGGTGATGGCGTTGGGGACGCCGTGTGTTGTGTTGATGGCGTTGGGGACGCCGTGTGTTGTGTTGATGGCGTTGGGGACGCCGGGTGTTGTGTTGATGGCGTTGGGGACGCCGTGTGTGTTGTGTTGATGGCGTTGGGGACGCCGTGTGTTGTGTTGATGGCGTTGGGGACGCCGTGTGTGTTGTGTTGATGGCGTTGGGGACGCCGTGTGTTGTGTTGAGGGCGTTGAGGACGCCGTGTGTGTTGTGTTGATGGCGTTGGGGACGCCGGGTGTTGTGTTGATGGCGTTGAGGACGCCGGGTGTTGTGTTGATGGCGTTGGGGACGCAACTGGGTGGTGTAGTGTGGTGGCGTTTGGACGCCTGGTATAGAGTGTGGTGTTGTGGAGTATATGGTGGCGCAGGGCCACCAGGTAGTGGTCGGTAAGGTAAGTATTGGCGTAGCAAGGTCGGTGCGTTAGGACGCAGGAAGTGGTTGTGAGGATGTGTGGCGTTATAATGTGGTCATCAGTGGTTGGGATGACCAGAGGAGATCGGTGTATCGGAGTGGGTAAGTCTTATGGATAAGATGAAATGTGGATAATTGCAGGAGTTGGTGGCTGCAGTAGGCGAGCCAAGTCGATATATCTAGCAAGACTCATAAAAGACTAATAAAATTTCATTATTTTCATTAAAATTTTCATTAATTATGTCGGAGTGGGTAAGTCTTATGGATAAGATTACAAGGTAGAATTTCAAAATTTCAGGTGTTGGTGGTTGCAGTGGGCGAGCGAAGTAGATATACTAATTTCTTATTAAGTTGTTACAGGAATCTCGCTAGAGGCGAGCCAGTGGCAGTATGATGTTTTAGTGACATAAGTTGGAAATTATGTTAATGAGGTATTTATTGTGATAATATATGTGTATGTATATATTGTATATTACCTCATCGGCACCATTACTGAGTGTTAGGCTTGAGAAGGTCCCCCGGGATCGTGTCACAGGGCTTCAGGTAGAGTAGAAGGGAAGCTATGAGGCTACACTCAGTAATTCTAGAAAAAAAGGGGGAGGAAGTGAAGCCAACGTGACGTTATAGGCGAAATTCGCCCCCTGACATCAAAGCAGGGATAAGGGCCAGCTGCAATGGTTTTGCAGCTGCGCTCAGGCTATATACGGGGAGAGAGTAAGGAGCCGAGGGGGTTATGTAATAATGGGATCGAGCCAGGGGGCTCCGAGGGAATATTTTGCAGGTACAGCGGTCGGGAAAGTGTGAATACAGGTGGACACACTCTGGGCGGATGGGCCTAGAGTAATGTGCTACAGCTGTGGTGAGCACAGCAAGGAAGGATGACCAGAGAGCTGTGAGGTATCTACAGCGTTCTGGGATTGGTGCCCTGGAACGAGACGTCAGCACAGACCCGAGGGAACATGACCCTAGGGTAGGAATCTCCGTTGCTCTGGAGGCCAGGATCACGTTAGCTCAGAGCAACGATGGGACATTGACAACATTCACCAGGCTGGACAGCCTGGGTTTTGTCTGGGTCATGGAGGATCTATGACCTAGCAACCATGGGACACGAAGACAAGAGAAGTGATGCTGCCAATTGTGAAGGAGGCAAATGAAACATTGTGTGACCATTGTAAGCCCTTATGTCAACAGTACAGGGCAAGATGTTAAATTGTTAGTAACTTATTACTAAAGATGAAGAACCTTAGATATATATGTGTGTGTATATATTAATGACTAGTGTCATTTCTGTTTAAGTGCCAGCATTCTGGTCCATGTAATTTTATGGTTATGTTTGTATGTAATTATATGTCAGCAGTTTAGGTATATGTGCATTGTTGGAGATGGGAAAAATTATTACAGACTATTTTACCTGTGCTATGATGTGAATACAATGTATATGTTGGAGAAGTGTTGTGAGTCATGTCGGGGAAAAATTTTAATTTATTTCATCGTGTGTATGATGAACTTATTGGATGATTTTTTAGTTGTACATATATGGTGGGTGCATCCTCCAGGTCCTTGCACTAATGGAACCATTGCAATGATGCATATGGGGACATATGCGTGTTTAAGGAGGGGAGTGGTGTTGTAATCCACAAGTTAGTAGGAATTATTAGCTAGAGGATCATTACTACAACACTTAACGAATGATGATTGGAAGTACATGTAAGTAGACAGACTATGGATCACATATCTAAGAAAGGTCAATGAATTAAGACCGAAGCTGTTTAGCCAAATTAATAATTCCTGGAAAGAGGAATTATTCTTCGTCAGGCTTCTAGGATCAAGGTTACCGCTCTAGGGATAAGGTTAATCAGATTATACCTTCCTTGAGAGGCGTGGTGAAATGTTTGAGGCCATGGTTGGCTAAAGTCAGTCTGATTGTGGGAGTTGAACTGAGAAGTCCTCTGGATCCCCGTTTGCGGCAGCAGCGAAGTGTAGCAGACAGCTATGCGAGAACCTGATGTGATCTTAGTGACCAAGTTAAGTCTGCAGTATGTGAGTATTGAATGAAAGACTAACCAGGTGTGAAGCGTTGTAGTAATCATTCCGTATTAGGGACTTAGGCGGAAGTTACGAGTGTGGGTGGTGATCGCGGAGGTCAAGTGGTCTATGGGTATTGGAAGTGTATTGACCTAATAGAGCATGTTAATATGTTATTATTTGTCAGAGTCTATTCTTTGTAATTAAATGACAAAACCCGACGGCCTTTAAATACCTTCCATATGTTTATTCATTGTGTTCCAGTACAAACCTAGTGGTACGCCACAAGGGTCTGGTGTGTGTAGGAGTATAGGTGGTAGTAACGGTTGCTGAGGCAAGGTGTTATGTGTTGTGTAATCGCTGTGTTCGGAATGAACCGGGGTTCAGCGTCACGACAAGAGAAGTGTTGCGACTAGTGCTGTCTGGCCTGATAATCCCCACCCGGGTTGTCTTCAGGCTGGACTAGACAACCAAAGTGGTGAGAAACTGTGTGTGTGTGTTTTACGTTCTCGACGTGCTATCAATGATACCAGGTTCGATTCCCGGGAAAAACGGAAATGGTTTGATGAGTTTCCTTTAACTTGATGCCTTTGTTTACCTAATAGTAAGTAAGTGCTCTGAGGTTAGGCAACTGTTTTGGGTTGCAACCCAATCATTAGTTCCTCTGAGGGAGACTTCGATGTAAACTTAAGTACAGGCTTCCTGTTCCGGACAACGGGATATTAACAAAGAAATTATTACAGGGAAAACGTATATAAAACGTTATTATTGCAAACAAGTATTTTTATTACAATCACTTGAAATATGACCAATCACCATAACATGAGACGTGACCAGTCACCATAACACGAGACGTGACCAATCACCATAACACGAGACGTGACCAATCACCATTACACGAAACGTGACCAATCACCATAACACGAGACGTGACCAATCACCGTGACACGAGACGTGACCAGTCACCATAATACGAGACGTGACCAATCACCGTAACACGAGACGTGACCAATCACTATAACACAAGACGTGAAATCACCATAACGAGACGTGACCAATCACCATAACGAGACGTGACCAATCACCATAACACAAGACGTGACCAATCACCATAACACGAGACGTGACCAATCACCATAACACGGAGGAAAACCGTGTAATTTAGCCGTGAATTAAATTACATTAAATTAAATGCACACAAAAAATACAGTTGCACCAGTTCCACTTCAGCAAATTAAAAACACAATTTGCGTAAATACACAATTCGCACAAAACGATTATAAAACATGGACAATTATTACACAAATTGTATAATAGGTTCTTATCCAAAAAACATCACTTTTTAAAGTATATGTCGTTTCAGAGGTTAGGTACGAGGTGGTTGATTTGTGGTAATTTGAGGAAAATACCTATTAATAACATACTTCACATAATAATATGTGATTAATATTAAATACATTATTATATCGTCTCCAAGACACTACAGCTTCGACACAGAACAGGCAGCAGACTAGGACTGCATCGAGCTACAATGCTCTCCCACATAGAGCTCCGCGACTCCGGCCTCACTCAGCTCTGTGCTCTGCTCCAAGCTCCGTCTCAATGTCTACAACACTGCTGTATCCAGGACTACTTAATAAGTATGAAACTCACTAAACACTGTGTATCTAATCTACCCAACAACGTAACATAATCGTACGTTACATTGGTTACATAATAATAATACAATTATTATTATGTAGTAGTGGAAAGTACGCCTACGATGCAATGTTTTGATTTTTTCGGAGTTGCATCGTAGGCGTAGTCATTTTCCGTTACCCCGGTGAGATTTCTTTCCTGTCCGGGTTAATTAAACCGTAATTTAGACCAATAACCATAGCACAAGACGTGACCAATCACCATAATAGAAGACGAGACCAATGACCACCGCACAAGACTTGACCAATCACCATAACAGGAGACACGGACATGTCAACAACAATCAATTCCCCAGCCTAGAAACGTCGAGTTATTCTTGTAGCATAAGTGGCTTTACGTGTTGTATTGTTCTTGTGTACTCACCTATTTGTGCTTGCGGGGGTTGAGCTTTGGCTCTTTGATCCCGCCTCTCAACCGTCAATTAACTGATGTACAGATTCCTGAGCCTACTGGGCTCTATCATATCTACATTTAAAACTGTGTATGGAGTCAGCCTCTTCCACATCACTGCCTAATGCATTCCACCTGTTAACTACTCTGACACTGAAAAAGTTCTTTCTAACGTCCCTGTGGCTCATTTTGGTACTCAGTTTCCACCTGGGTCCCCTTGTTCGCATACCACCAGTGTTGAATAGTTTATCCTTGTCTACCCTGTCAATACCCCTGAGAATTTTGTAGGTAGTGACCATGTCTCCCCTTACTCTTCTGTCTTCCAGTGTCATAAGGTGTATCTCTCGCAGGCTTTCCTCGTAACTCATGCCTCTTAGTTCTGGGACTAGTCTAGTGGCATACCTCTGAACCTTTTCCAGCTTCATCTTGTGCTTGACAAGGTACGGGCTCCGTGCTGGGGCCGCATACTCCATATGGTCCTTTATATGTGGTATAGAAGATTCTAAATGATTCCTTACACAGGTTCCCGAATGCTGTTCTCATGTTAGCCAGCCTCGCATATGCCGCAGATGTAATTCTTTTTATGTGGGCTTCAGGAGACAGGTTTGGTGTGATATCAACCCCTAGATCTTTCTCTCTGTCCGTTTCATGGAGTATTTCCTCTCCTATTCTGTATCCTGTGTCTAGCCTTCTGTTTCTGCCGCCTAGTTTCATTACTATGCATTTACTCGGGTTGAACTTGAGCAGCCAATTGTTTGACCATTCATTCAATCTGTCCTGTTGGGAAGAAAGCTTACTCTCTATTTATTGATTGATGTTTAATTAACAGATTAATTTAAATTAATCGAAGGACCACCCTACTTTTACTGAAAAGGGAAACAGATAAAGGAATCGTAGATAAGGACTGAAATACCAGTGCCTATGGATAATAGAACTATTAAGAGTTATTCTTTAAATCTTAATGGACTGTATATTAAATTAATGTTCGAAAATAAACTTTCCATCCTTCACAAAATGGGGGGTTAATACCAGAAGTAAAATACTCCCAGTACGCTTCATCGAGGCTGGTTCTGCCTCGAATAAAATTAGTAATTCTTACTAAGTTACATACAAATAAACATTAAATAAATTGGTTAGTAACAAGAATATTATATGATGGTTAAATAAGAAATCATTCTCATTTAAATTTCATGAGGCTATCAAATTGTACTAGATGTCTCAAATCATATAAACGAAATATTCCTGACTGGTGATTAATTATCAACGTCACTTAATAAAAGAAAAATAACTGGAAAATGATTCAGCTGCTTAGCTGTGATAGTGAACGGAGAGGTAGAGGTGTCGTAGCGTCGTCTGGTACTTGCAGCAACACGTGTGCTGGAGCGTGGCGTGGGAAAGGGAGGAGACCACGGCCGCTTTGAACACAAGCTGAAATTCCAATTAAATGTACCAATTGTTTACACCAAATATGCTGCATCCTCACTATTCAATAGAAGGAATAGAATTAATTCCTTGTGGACGTACTTTTTGTTTAGAGAGGTCATGTGGCGTAACGATGGACAGTGCACAGTAAAAATTATACAGAGATCTCATAATACAAATAATAGTATAGCACTTAACCTGCTTGTTGTCCACCGAAGTAATCCTTAGATTGCTACTGGAGCAATTGCACGCTCCTAGGCCGATTAACTGCAAGGGCCTATCGTAGAATTGATGGAAATTCGACTCTCCTTGAACGCACGTTGTACTTTGATGGCGTCGCTAGTCAGCTCTCCAGTGGAAGTGCAAGTGGCGTCTCCTCGCCTCCGTCCCTCAACCCTCCTCATGCATTCGCAATAGAATTTAGTAACATACAGAAGATTCTTTTCGCGTAGTAACTTTCCGTAATGCGTTAATGAGAACAGGGTTGCAATTGTAGAGAATTAAATAATATCTATATTCTAGTTAAAAGGTGTTAATCGAGAAATGGAGAGAATTTCTATTTCCTCCATAGTGTTCGTATGTAACAGATGAAACTGTTATTTAGTGATAATCTTAGTTAATAACTCTCGGTTGTTGGATCATTAGGAGTTATATTATCCGTAGTTATTTATTGTACGGAATACTGATAAAATTAGAGAAGCATATTCAATTCTCTAACATATTGGTAATAAATATGTTTAGATAGACATTATCTGATGCAATCCTGCCTCTCGATGTCGTGAGAATTTCAGTAATAAATGCTCAGATAAAGAAATATTAATTTATGTTAGCACTACAGTTAGTAGAGTTAATAGTTACTGTACTTAGCATACAATAGTGATGTATTATGATACAATAGTAATGTATCAGTGTTGGAAATTTCCAACATGTCCAGGTCATCTTGTAGCCTCCTACTATCCTCCTCATAATTTTTGCGTCATCAGCAAACATTGAGAGAAACGAGTCTATACCCTCTGGAAGATCATTTACATATATCAGAAACAGTATAGGTCCAAGGACTGATCCCTGCGGGACTCCACTTGTAACATCTCGCCAATCTGAGACCTCACCCCTCACAGTGACACCTTGTCTTCTGTTGCTTAGGTACTCCCATATCCAATGGAGTACCTTCCCTTTCACCCCAGCGTGCATCTCCAACTTTTTCACTAGCCTCTTGTGTGGTACTCTATCAAAGGCTTTCTGGCAATCCAAAAATATGCAGTCTGCCCATCCCTCTCTTGCCTGGTCGTAGAATTCAATTAACCCTGTGAGGCAGGACTTGCCATCCCTGAACCTATGTTGATGCTGTGTTACAAAGTCCCTTCGCTCCAGATGTTCCACTAGCTTTCTTCGCACAATCTTCTCCATCGGCTTGCATGGTATGCAGGTTTGGAACACTGGCCTGTAGTTCAGTGCCTCCTGTCTATCTCCTTGTATATCGGGACTACATTAGCTGCTTTCCAAATTTCTGGCAGTTCCCCTGTTGCCAGTGATTTCTTATACACTATGGAGAGTGGCAAGCACAGTGCTTCTGCTCCTTCCTTTAGTATCCAAGAGGAGATTCCATCTGGGCCTATAGCCTTTGTCACATCCAACTCTAGTAAACACTGCCTTACTTCCCCGCTGGTAATTTCAAACTCTTCCAGTGGTTCCTGGTTAACTATTCCCTCTCTTATCTCTGGAATTTCTCCTTGCTCTGAGGGTGAAGACCTCCTGGAATTTCTTATTCAGTTCCTCACACACTTCCTTGTTGTTTGTAGTGAATCCGTCTGTCCCTATCCTTAATTTCATTACCTGTTCCTTTACTGTTGTTTTTCTCCTTATGTGGCTGTGCAGCAATATAGGTTGAATGTTTGCCTTGCTGGCGATGTCAATCCGTATTCCCGTATTGTCTTTCTGCCTCTCTTCTCATCCTGACATATTTATTCCTGGCACTCTGGTACCTTTCTCTGCTTTCAAGTGTCCTGTTATTCCTATAGTTTCTCCACGCCCTTTTACTTTGCTGCTTAGCTATTCTACATCTCTGATTAAACCATGGGTTTCTCATCTTCATTTCGTTGTCTTTCTTTGGACTGGGATAAACTTGTTTGCTGCCTCCTTGCACTTCTGCGGGATTTAGTCCATCATCTCTTGGGCCGTATTTCACCTGAGCTCTGTTTCCCATGTTATATCTGTTAGGAATCTTCTTATCTCCTCATAGTTTCCCTTACGGAAAGCCAGCCTTTTGTTTTCAGTACCCCTCCTCGAGTTCATTGAACCTTCTTCAACCAGATAATCAAACACCAGTGTACTGTGGTCGCTCATTCCTACTGGGGCCTCAAAACCGATTTCCCTTATATCGGAGTCGTTCAGAGTGAAGACTAGGTCGAGTCTTGCTGGTTCATCATTACATCTCATCCTAGTGAGATCCCTGACATGTTGGCTTAGAAAGTTTCTTGTCGCCACCTCCATTAGCTTGGCTCTCCATGTATCCTCTCCTCCATGCGCATCCTTGTTCTCCTAGTTTATCTTTCCATGATTGAAGTCCCCCATGATGATCAGATGGGATCTATTTCTACAGGCAGCAGAGGCTGCCTTCTCAATTATAGTGTTAACTGCCATGTTGTTGTTGTCATACAACAACAACATGGCAGCCTTGGTCTTCTGTCATTTGGTGGAGGGTTATATATCACTGCTACTACTACTTTGGGTACTCCAATTGTCATGGTACCTGTAATGTAGTCTCTGAATCCCTCACAGCCTGGGATGACCATCTCCTTGAAACTTCATTCTTTTCTCATTAGTAGGGCCATTCCACCTTCTCTTCCCTCCCTCTCTTTCCTTATTACGGTGTAGTCCTGGGGAAATACCCGCATTCATTATGATTCCTGAGAGTTTTGTTTCTGTGAGTCTGATTACATCTGGGTTCACTTCCTGTGTTCTTTCACTTAGTTTGAGATTGAGATGAGATATATACAAGAGTTGTTACATTCTTGTACAGCCACTAGTACGCGTAGCGTTTCGGGCAGTTCCCTGGAATACGATCCCCGCCGCGAAGAATCGTTTTTTCATCCAAGTACACATTTTACTGTTACGTTAAACAGAGGCTACAGTTAAGGAATTGCGCCCAGTAAATCCTCCCCGGCCAGGATACGAACCCATGACACAGCGCTCGCGGAACGCCAGGCGAGTGTCTTACCACTACACCACGGAGACTAGTTCACTTGCCTTGCTTGTGATCCCATCTATGTTAGAGTACATTACCCTGAAACTGACTTTCTTCTGTCCCTTCTCAGATCCTTTTGCTTCCCCTGAAGAAGTGAAACAGGGAGGGACCAGGATGGGGGGGGGCCTATGAAGGGGGACCTGGGGATCTGGTTTGTGCGGGGGCTGGGAGTATCCGGTACGGGGAGGGTGGTGTAGGGGGGAGGGCTTGAGGGGGTTGGGGAGAAAAGGGGGCTTGGGGGGTGGGGGCAGGGGAGACTTGGGGGAGGTGGGTGAGAGGGGGAGGTTTGGGGGAGTGGGTGAGAGGGGGAGGCTTTGGGGAGTGTGGGAGAAGGGGAGGCTTTGGGGGGAGAGGAGGGAGGGTTTGGAGGGATGGGGGGAGGAATGGGGTGCTTGGGAGGGCATAACAAAGAGGAGGGCTTGGGGGGGTGAGGTTGGGGAAAATGGAGTGCTGAGGGAGGAAGAAGGGAGGGCTTAGGAGAGTGGGGGAGAAGGAAGGGCTCAGGCGGGTGGGGGATAAGAACATAAGAACATAAGAACAAAGGTAACTGCAGAAGGCCTATTGGCCCATACGAGGCAGCTCCTATTCTATAACCACCCAATCCCACTCATATACTTGTCCAACCCGTGCTTGAAACAATCGAGGGACCCCACCTCCACAATGTTACGCGGCAATTGGTTCCACAAATCAACAACCCTGTTACTGAACCAGTATTTACCCAAGTCTTTCCTAAATCTAAACTTATCCAATTTATATCCATTGTTTCGTGTTCTGTCCTGTGTTGATACTTTTAATACCCTATTAATATCCCCCCGGTTATGTCCATTCATCCACTTGTAAACCTCTATCATGTCACCCCTAACTCTTCGCCTTTCCAGTGAATGCAACTTAAGCTTTGTTAATCTTTCTTCATATGAAAGATTTCTAATTTGGGGAATTAACTTAGTCATCCTACGCTGGACACGTTCAAGTGAATTTATATCCATTCTATAATATGGCGACCAAAACTGAACTGCATAATCTAAATGGGGCCTAACTAGAGCAAGATATAGCTTGAGAACCACACCAGGTGTCTTGTTACTAACGCTGCGATTAATAAATCCAAGTGTCCGATTTGCCTTATTACGAACATTTATGCATTGATCCTTTTGTTTTAAATTCTTACTAATCATAACTCCCAGATCCCTTTCGCAATCCGACTTCGCAATCACAACACCATCTAGCTCGTATCTTGTAACTCTATCATCATTACCTAACCTCAGAACTTTACATTTATCAGCATTAAACTGCATCTGCCAATCCTTTGACCATTTCAAAACCCTATCTAGATCAACTTGAAGTGATAGTGAGTCCTCCTCCGAATTAATTTCCCTACCGATTTTCGTATCATCGGCAAATTTGCAAATGTTGCTACTCAAACCTGAATCTAAATCATTTATATATATTATAAACAACAGAGGTCCCAGGACAGAGCCTTGAGGCACTCCACTTACAACATTTTCCCACTCTGACTTGATTCCATTTATACTAACTCTCTGTTTCCTTTGGTATAGCCATGCCCTAATCCAGCTTAATATAGCACCCCCAATACCATGAGACTCTATCTTTTTAATCAGTCTTTCATGTGGCACTGTATCAAAAGCTTTGCTAAAGTCAAGGTATACAACATCGCAATCCTTACCACTATCAACTGCCTCAACAATGCTAGAATAAAAAGATAACAAATTTGTTAAACATGAACGGCCATTTATAAAACCATGTTGCGACTCAATTATTAATTTATGTTTTTCAAGATGAAGACGAATTTTATTTGCTATTATAGATTCGAGTAACTTTCCCACAATAGACGTTAGGCTAATTGGTCGATAGTTAGACGCAAGTGATCTATCTCCTTTCTTAAAAACTGGTATCACATTAGCAACTTTCCAAAACTCTGGCACTCTGCCTGACTCTATTGATTTATTAATTAATCAATTTATTGATTTATTATTGATACTGGAGAGTTTGGGGGTGGGGGAGAATGGAGGGGGATGGGGCCATGGGGGATTAGGGAGGACCTGGGGAGGGGGGAGAGACAGGAGTTCCTGGGGAGGGGGGGATAGGAGGAGGGTACCAAAGGTGGGCACCCTGGGCACCAGGGGTTGGGGCAGGTAGGGCATCTATTGGGAGGAGGTGCTTCTCTCACTGTGTCTGTTGAGCTGCTTATGGAGGGTTCCCCGCTCCCCTCTGGGATTGTAGGGCTCGGGGTTGTGGCATCCTGATTTCTTTCTCTCTCCCTGCTCTCCCTCCTCATGGCTGCTGCCTTCCTTCTCTCGTCCTTTGTCATATTCCTCTGTACGAATACTTTTTTGAACTTCTGTACATGTACTAGTCCGCTCTTCCTTGCTAACAAGTCCTCTTTTGTTCTCTTGCTTGCGAATATCACCTTTATCAGTCGGTCTCTGTCCTTGTTGTACCGTCTGATCCTGAAAACCTTTTCGATATTTTGGTCAGCTCTCTCCATCTTTACTCCTTTAAAGATCTCATTAACTTCATTTTTGTCCTTGTCTCTCCTGTCCACTGGACCGGTCCCTGTTTGCACCCTAATGCCTACTATTACTACTGCTCTTTTCCGCTCTATCGGCTGGCTAGTACATTTAGCTGCTTCCTGTGAAGAAGCCACTTCCATGGCAACTTCCCTAACTGCAGACCTAGCTTCAGGGCTCTTTTTAAGCAGTTCTGCAAAAGAGGGTTGTGGTGTAGAATTCCCCTCAACAGTAGCATTCCCATCTCCCTGAGGTACGGTTTGTGTCTGGTATTGGTTGGGGGGGGGAGTCTCTTTCAGGCTTCTTATCTCCTCCTTTACTGTCCTTAGTTCATCCTGCAGGTTGGTTACTGTCTCCCTCATTGCCCTCAGTCCTTCACTGAATTCATCCCACATTTACTGGAATATTCCCTTAATCCAGGCTTCCTGTTCCACCCCATCCTCTGAGTTTGTCCCTCCCATGTCTGTCTCCCTGTGGTTGCTTTCCCGAGTTAGTCTCCTGGACATGTTTTCTCAATATGAGAGAGATAGAGAGGGGAGAGAGAGAGAGAGAGGAAGGGGGGGGGGGGTAGAGAGACAGATGAGAGAAGGGGGGGGGGGAGAGAGATGAGAGAGATGGGGGAGAGATGAGAGAGAAGGGGGGGGGTGAGAGATGAGAAAGAAGGGGGAGTGAGAGAGATAAGAGAGAAGGGGGGGGGGGAGAAAGATGAGAGGGAAGGGGGGAGAGAGATGAGAGAGAAGGGGAGGGAGAGAGATGAGAGAGAAGGGGAGGGAGAGAGATGAGAGAAAAGGGGGGAGAGAGAGAGAGAGGAGAGAGAAGAGAGAGAGAGAGAGAGAGAGAGAGAGAGAGAGAGAGAGAGAGAGAGAGAGAGAGAGAGAGAGAGAGAGAGAGAGAGAGAGAGAGATGGGGGGGGGGGAGACAGTGTGAGTGAGAGAGGGGGAGGGAGTGGTTGAGAGGGAGAGAGGGGGGGGTACTAGTGAGAGGAGAGAGGGAGAGAGGGGGGGGACTAGTGAGAGGAGAGGATGAGAGGAGGGAGAGAGAGGGACGTGTCAGCTAGGAGGGGAAAGAGGAATGGTCGCTTCTCGCCAGGTGTCATATCCTGTTTGTGATTGTGTACTCACCTAGTTGTATTCACCTAGTTGTGCTTGCGGAGGTTGAGCTCTGCTCTTTCGGCCCGCCTCTCAACTATCAATCAACAGGTGTACAGATTCCTGAGCCTATTGGGCTCTATCATATCTACACTTGAAACTGTGTATGGAGTCAGCCTCCACCACATCACTTACTAATGCATTCTATTTATCAACCACTCTGACACTAAAATAGTTCTCTGTGGCTCATTTGGGCACTCAGTTTCCATCTGTGTCCCCTTGTGTGTGTGCCCCTTGTGCTAAATAGCCTGTCTTTATCTACCCTATCAATTCCCTTCAGAATCTTGAGAGAGAAGGGGGGTAGAGAGATGAGAGAGAAGGGGGGAGAGAGATGAGAGAGAAGGGGGGGGGGGGAGATCACATTCCACAGGATTGAATGTGGTGATCATGTCCCCCCCTAACTCTTCTGTCTTCCAGCGAAGTGAGGTTTAATTCCCGTAGTCTCTCCTCGTAGCTCATACCTCTCAGCTCGGGTACTAGTCTGGTAGCAAACCTCTGAACCTTTTCCAGTTTAGTCTTATCCTTGAATAGATATGGACTCCATGCTGGGGCTGCATACTCCAGGATTGGCCTGACATATGTGGTATACAAAGTTCTGAATGATTCTTTACACAAGTTTCTGAATGCCGTTCGTATGTTGGCTAGCCTGGCATATGCCGCTGAAGTTATTCTCTTGATATGTGCTGCAGGAGACAGGTCTGGCGTGATATCAACCCCCAAGTCTGTTTCTTTCTCTGACTCCTGAAGAATTTCCTCTCCCAGATGATACCTTGTATCTGGCCTCCTGCTCCCTACACCTATTTTCATTACATTACATTTGGTTGGGTTAAACTCTAACAACCATTTGTTCGATCATTCCTTCAGCTTGTCTAGGTCTTCTTGAAGCCTCAAACAGTCCTCTTCTGTTTTAATCCTTCTCATAATTTTAGCATCGTCCGCAAACATTGAGAGAAATGAATCGATACTCTCCGGGAAGGGAAGGGAACTATCAGGGATAAAGTGCCAAGCTATGACGACTATGTAGCACTGGGAAGGGATCGGGATAAGGATTTGGGATGGGACGGGGGAAAGGAATGGTACCCAACCACTTGGACGGTCGGGGATTGAACGCCGACCTGCATGAAGCTAGACCGTCGCTTTACCGTCCAAGGGAGTGAGAGAGTGTAAATGATCTCCGGGAGATCATTTACATATATCAGAAACAAGATGGGACCGAGTACAGAGCCCTGTGGGACTCCACTAGTGACTTCATGCCAATCGGAGGTCTCACCCCTCACCGTAACTCTCTGCTTCCTATTGCTTAGGTACTCCCTTATCCACTGGAGCACCTTACCAGCTACACCTGCCTGTCTCTCCAGCTTATGTACCAGCCTCTTATGCGACACTGTGTCAAAGGCTTTCCCACAATCCAAGAAAATGCAGTCCGCCCAGCCTTCTCATTCTTGCTTAATCTTTGTCACCTGGTCATAGAACTCTATTAAGCCAGTCAGGCAAGATTTACCCTCCCTGAACCCATGTTGGCGATTTGTCACGAAGTCCCTTCTCTCCAGATGTGTTACCAGGTTTTTTCTCACGATCTTCTCCATCACCTTGCATGGTGATGGGAGGAGCCGGTCGGCCGAGCGGACAGCACGCTGGATTTGTGATCCTGTGGTCCTGGGTTCGATCCCAGGCGCCGGCGAGAAACAATGGGCAGTTTCTTTCACCCTATGCCCCTGTTACCTAGCAGTAAAATAGGTACCTGGGTGTTAGTCAGCTGTCATGGGCTGCTTCCTGGGGGTGGAGGCCTGGTCGAGGACCGGGCCGCGGGGACACTAAAAAGCCCCGAAATCATCTCAAGATAACCTCAAGATGGTATACAAGTCAAAGACACTGGCCTGTAGTTCAGTGCCTCTCGCCTGTCGTCCTTTTTGTATATTGGGACCACATTCGCCGTCTTCCAAATTTCTGGTAGGTCTCCCGTCTCCAGTGACTTACTATACACTACGGAGAGTGGCAAGCAAAGTGCCTCTGCACACTCTCTCAGTACCCATGGCGAGATCCTGTCTGGACCAACAGCCTTTCTAACATCCAGATACAGCAGGTGTCTCTTGACCTCCTCTCTCGGAATTTTGAACTCTTCCAAGGCCGCCTGGTTTACCTCCCTTTCTCCTAGCACAGTGACCTCACCTTGTTCTATTGTGAAGACCTCCTGGAACCTCTTGTTGAGTTCTTCAAACACCTCTTTGTCATTCTCTGTATACCTGTTTTCGCTGCCTGTTATAAGTTTCAATACCTGTTCATTCACTGTTGTTTTCCTTCTGATGTGACTGTGGAGTAGCTTTGGTTCGGTCTTGGCTTTGTTTACTATATCATTTTCAAAACTTTTCTCTGCTTCTCTTCTCACCCTGACGTACTCATTCCTGGTTCTCTGGTATCTCTCTCTGCTTTCTGGTGTTCTGTTATTCTTGAAGTTCCTCCAAGCCCTTTTGTGCAGTTTCTTTGCTTCCGTACATGCCCTATTATACCATGGATTCTTCTGTTGCTTCTCGGATTTTTCCCTTTGGGCCGGGATTAACCTGTTTACTGCCTCCTGACACTTTTGGGTAACATAGTCCATCATACCTTGTACAGACTTATCTCTGAGGTTTGTGTCCCAAGGTATTTCCCTTAGGAAACTTCTCATCTGTTCATAATTCCCCTTTCCGTATGCCAGCCTTTTGATTCCTAGTTCTTTTTTGGGGGGAGATAATTCCTAGCTCTACCAGGTACTCAAAGTTCAATACACTGTGATCACTCATTCCCAAGGGCGCTTCCATCTTAACTTTTTTTTTTTTTTTTTTGAGATATATACAAGAGTTGTTACATTCTTGTACAGCCACAAGTACGCGTAGCGTTTCGGGCAGGTCCCTGGAATACGATCCCCTGCCGCGAAGAATCGTTTTTTCATCCAAGTACATATTTTACTGTTGCATTAAACAGAGGCTACAGTTAAGGAATTGCGCCCAGTGCATCCTCCCCGGCCAGGATACGAACCCATGACAGCGCTCGCGGAACGCCATGCGAGTGTCTTACCACTACACCACGGAGAATAATTTTCCTTATATCCCACTCATTTAGGGTAAATACCAAATCAAGCATTGCTGGTTCATCTTCTCCTCTCATTCTTGTTGGTTCCTTGATGTGCTGGCTTAGAAAGTTTCTTGTTGCCACGTCCAGCAGCTTAGCTCTCCATGTTTCTGGTACTCCATGCGGGTCTCTGTTCTCCCACTCTATCTTCCCGTGTTGAAGTCTCTCATAATTAGTGGTCCAAATCAATTCCTGCTAGCAACAGAAGCTGCTCTTTCTATTATGTTAATGGTGACTATGTTGTTTCTATCATATTCCTGTCTGGGTCTTCTGTCATTTGGTGGTGGATTATATATGACTACGACTATATTTTTTTCCCTCCATTTGTTATGGTACCTGCTATGTAGTCACAGAAACCTTCACAGCCCTGAATAACCATCCCCTCAAAATCCCAGCCTTTTCTTACCAGCAGAGCTACACCACCACCACCTCTTCCTTTCCTCTCTTTCCTCATAACATAATAGTCCTGTGGGAACACTGCGTTTGTTATCGTTTTCGTTAGCTTTGTTTCTGTAAGGGCTATTATGTCTGGGTTTTCCTCTAGTACCAGTTCTCCAAGCTCATTTGCTTTATTTGTAATTCCATCTATGTAGTGTACATTGCTTTGAGGCTCACTTTCTTTCTTCACTCTTTTGTGTGTGTGTGTGTGTGTGTACTCACCTAGTTGTACTCACCTAGTTGTGTTTGCGGGGGTTGAGCTCTGGCTCTTTGGTCCCGCCTCTCAACCGTCAATCAACAGGTGTAAAGAATCCTGAGCCTATTGGGCTCTATCATATCTACAAATGAAACTGTGCATGGAGTCAGCCTCCACCACATCACTTCCTAATGCATTCCATTTGTCAACCACTCTGACACTAAAAAAGCTCTTTCTAATATCTCTGTGGCTCATTTGGGCACTCAGTTTCCACCTGTGTCCCCTTGTGCGTGTGCCCCTTGTACTAAATAGCCTGTCTCTATCTACTCTATCAATTCCCTTCAGAATCTTGAATGTGGTGATCATGTCCCCCCTAACTCTTCTGTCTTCCAGCGAAGTGAGGTTTAATTCCCGTAGTCTCTCCTCGTCGCTCATACCTCTCAGCTCGGGTACTAGTCTGGTGACAAACCTTTGAACCTTTTCCAGTTTAGTCTTATCCTTGACTAGATATGGACTCCATGCTGGGGCTGCATACTCCAGGATTGGCCTGACATATGTGGTATACAAAGTTCTGAATGATTCTTTACACAAGTTTCTGAATGCCGTTCGTATGTTGGCCAGCCTGGCATATGCCGCTGATGTTATTCTCTTGATATGTGCTGCAGGAGACAGGTCTGACGTAATATCAACCCCCAAGTCTTTTTCTTTCTCTGACTCCTGAAGAATTTCCTCTCCCAGATGATACCTTGTATCTGGCCTCCTGCTCCCTACACCTATCTTCATTACATTACATTTGGTTGGGTTAAACTCTAACAACCATTTGTTCGACCATTCCTTCAGCTTGTCTAGGTCTTCTTGAAGCCTCAAACAGTCCTCTTCTGTTTTAATCCTTCTCATAATTTTAGCATCGTTCGCAAACATTGAGAGAAATGAATCGATACCCTCCGGGAGATCATTTACATATATCAGAAACAAGATAGGACCGAGTACAGAGCCCTGTGGGACTCCACTGGTGACTTCACGCCAATCGGAGGTCTCACCCCTCACTGTAACTCTCTGCTTCCTATTGCTTAGGTACTCCCTTATCCACTGGAGCACCTTACCAGCTACACCTGCCTGTCTCTCCAGCTTATGTACCAGCCTCTTATGTGGTACTGTGTCAAAGGCTTTCCGACAATCCAAGAAAATGCAGTCCGCCCAGCCCTCTCTTTCTTGCTTAATCTTTGTCACCTGGTCGTAGAATTCTATTAAGCCAGTCAGGCATGATTTACCCTCCCTGAACCCATGTTGGCGATTTGTCACGAAGTCCCTTCTCTCCAGATGTGTTACTAGGTTTTTTTCTTACGATCGTCTCCTTCACCTTGCATGGTATACAAGTCAAGGACACTGGCCTGTAGTTCAGTGCCTCTTGCCTGTCGCCCTTTTTGTATATTGGGACCACATTCGCCGTCTTCCATATTTCTGGTAAGTCTCCCGTGACCTACTATACACTTTAGAGAGTGGCAAGCAAAGTGCCTCTGCACACTCTTTCAGTACCCATGGTGAGATCCCGTCTGAGCCAACAGCCTTTCTAACATCCCGATCCAGCAGGTCTCTCTTGACCTCCTCACTCATAATTTCGAACCCTTCTAAGGCCGCCTGGTTTACTTCCCTTTCTCCTAGCATAGTGACCTCATCTTGTTCTATTGTGAAGACCTCCTGGAATCTCCTGTTGAGTTCTTCACACACCTCTTTGTCATTCTCTGTATACCTATCCTCGCCTGTTCTAAGTTTCATTACCTGTTCTTTCACTGTTTGTGTGAAACACATACACACACACACAGTGTGTGTGTGTGTGTGTGTGTGTGTGTGTGTGTGTGTGTGTGTGTGTGTGTGTGTGTGTGTGTGTGTGAGCGTGTGCGTGCACGTACATGAGGATGCTGTCTTCAGTTTACCGCCGGGGGGGGGGGGGGGGGAAGTAGATCTAGGGGACTTAGCGGCTTGTCCGGTGAGGTCAAATTAAGGTCCTAGCCTCCTGTCTACCGATTTCTCTTGTATTATTGAATGAAATGCCCTAGTAACTTTGATATATAAACCCTGCACCCTGTTGAGGACATAAGGGTACTGTTGGAGTAGAGGATTGTTGGAGATGCTACGATGACGGGGGATTGGGGTGGGGTGAGAGAAGGTGGGAGGGGTTGTGTAGTGTTTTTTTTTTGTTCCCACTTAGGTGCCACGAAACGAGAACCCACTTGAGCCGTGAGCCGTATATGGTGTCTTGAGGTTCGTTTTCGTTTGTTTTATCCAAGACTAACTATTATAATACACTAAGTCTGTACACCAATGATTTACTGGCTTACTGAGAGGCCTTACCATCAATCCACTCCCCCCACAGCACAAACAGGTGATAGAAGTACTGTTGACGTCTAGTAGGCCTGATGGAGCCAGATTCACGAAGGTACTTACGAAGGTTTTTCTTCTCAGGTACGAATGTTTTCCTTCTTAGCGCCTTCGTGGCGGCTACGTCCGTATTCAGGTAGCTACACTAAGTCGAAAAACCTTCGTAAGTTTGGTCCGGGATTTAAGTGTGGTTTCGACCACTTGTAGCTTTACGTAAACTGGATATAACTCAATTTTTCTCTACTATGTAACACTGGGATCGATTTTAAGATTTTGGAACATAAACAAAAGATTATAAAAATTTAATCTCGTGAAGAGGAGTCCTTCGTGTTAGTTATATATGCATTCTCTGCTTGAAACTTTGAGTAAATATGTCTTTTATGATATTAGAATTAGTTTTATAATAGCAAGATATTATACCCGTAGTTATTAAGTAAATAAACACTGGTGAACATGAAATATAAGAGGTGATGAGCCCTGCCTATTGGGATCATTTACTATCACCAAATGCCCCTGTTTACCTAGTAGTAAGGGTGTACCTTAGCTATACGTACCCATTTCTAATTTATTTAGTTTGGTTTTATTTTGAAATTAAATCTGGGTGAGACATAAAATAAAAATATGCTGCACAAATGATGTTAGGTAAGGAGAAGGGTAAAAATGTCAAAAACTTTATTCATTGAATACTTAAAGCTATAATTATGACTATATGGACTATTAAAAAAGAGAGAGGGAAGTGGGGGTCCAAGACCTCTTCCTGTTACACAACTTGGGTGTGGAACAAGTAATTATCAAAAGAAGGCGCCATGCCGGGAAGGCTATGTAGCAGTAAGGCAGTGAGGTGAGGCAGCTACTTATTTGAGAAATGCTTATTTATTTACCTTATAAGCATAGGTAACTTATTTTATTTGAGGAATACTTAGCTGATTCCTCTACATTTAGCATGGAACAAATTTGTGTCCAAGACCTCTTCCTGTTACACAATTTGGCTGTGTGTAACCAAACTAGAAGTGCTCTACAAATCAAGGGACCCAGAATGAAGAATGACCTCCCGAATCATGTCAAAGGCTGTACCTCTCTCAACCAGTTTAAGAGTAAAACCAAGTACTACCTAATTAACTCCATGTAACCTTACTTACCCCTAAATGTCAACCCATGTCTTGCTATTTTTTAAACAATGCTGTTCACCAACGTGTACAATTGCTGATTTGTGCTATGTTAACCCCCCCTTTTTGTATTTTTTATTTCTTCTTTCAACACAATTTATACCTAATCCCGATTACTATTAAGTTTTAGTCTAAGTGTTTTTTCCCCCACACCTTGCTCGAACTGCTATGAGTATTAGTGACTTTTGGTAGTGTATGTACTAGCTCTGTCTATAAATCCAACATTATGTTTGTAAATCAACTGTATGTACTTTTCCTGAAATAATTTATTTATTATTATTTATTTTTTAATCAGTAAGTATTAAAAGAAGGCACCAAGCTGGGAAGGCTATGTAGCACCATTGTGTATAACAATAAACCAATTTTTTTTAACAAATAATGCACCTGTATGGTAAAACAAATCCTGTCAGCTGTAAAAATATTGATGCAGTTATTTACATAAAAAATATAATGAAAGAATTATTACTAGTTTATTTTTATCCTATCTTTTTGTACTGTACAGTATATCCAAGGAAGTGAAAAATTGAGACATAATGCACAATTTAATGAATGATTAGCATGGATTAGCAGTTCAAAAGAAATATGACTATTACATATCAACATGAGATCTTAATGATCAACATGATTTAAAAAGGATAATGCAGTATTTGTAACAATACAAACTATAATTTAAAATCTTTATTACTGATTTTTTATTAAGAAGATTAGGTATACACAGCAATATGCTGCTACCCTATTCTATATGGAATATTACACAGTGTAGATAAAAAACTAGCTATAAGTTTATCTAATACTCCCATCTCTCAGGATGGTTAGACATACATGGAATCAATTTAGAAAATAACAGCCTCAATACAAAAAACAAATCAACTCTGACTAAACAATTCTTCGCGATTTTCACAAGAGGTAAGCACTGAATCATGGAAACATTATATTATAATTACTCTTACCAGTTTCTACAAGACTCCTCTCAAACAATGTATTTTTTAACATGTTTAGGTATACACAGCAATGTGCTGCTTCCCTGTTCTGTATGAAGGACCACACAGTGTAGATCAAAAACCAGCTACAAGCTCATCCAACATCCTCACCTCACAGGATGGCCAGTCATACATGTAATCAGGAGAGAACAAAATACTTAATGCTGATCTATTAACCTCCACTGGCAAAATCTGGGTGCAGCACAAGAATATCTTCCAATATTCCTGAGTGTATGAAGTAATTACAGAGCTCAAAGTACCTCATACCATTTGGTATGAATTCACTGATAACAGGGCAATCACAGATATAGTGTTGGAGAGTATGTTCTCTCAAGTAGGACTGAAAACAAATGTTTTTTTTTCACCAAGAGGGCTATAAACCCATGGAACCGCCTACCCGCTGAAGCCGTAAATGCCAAATTCCAGCTAAAAAATATCATTAAGACAATTGGCGGACCCTTTAACAAGCCGCCGGCTTTCTGTCCTCGTCTAGGCCACTAGAAAGTTAGTGGCCCTTGGGTAAATTCAGTAAATATATACAATAATTGCCAGCGCATCTTCCGAGCAACAAGGACAGCTACACAGTATCTCTTAGAATTGCGTAGGTAAACAACAAATGTAACATATTTGTTTACTACAATGTCGGTGCTGGCTGTAGAAGTTGAAAAAACAATGTTTTACTTCGAAATCTACTAATTTTATAAGAAAATTCGACATAAATAGGAGTCAGTAGAGCTCCGATAAGCCAGCGTTAAATCTTCAATATGAAGAATGTTGCTGCTCTCTGATTGGCCAAACGAAACACAGTAGTGACCTCTATCGGCACGCAGGTGAACCAACAAATTTCTTCCTAAGTGGACGGACGTGAATTGCACCTAAGCATCTTTTTAGGCCATACTTAGGAACCTTCGTAGCAAACCTACTTACGAAAAATACATGGAGCTTCTTGAACCTAGGTCCTGGAGTCCACGCTGCTGCCAGGCGCAGGTCCCTCCAACTTATTGCTTATATCACCAGTAATCAGCTTCTTTTTCCCCTTAGCACCGGTATAACTCTAATGCTACACGTTTTAGACTCACTTCCTCATTACTCTATTCCCTATTTGTTTTGGTCTTCACTGTCTGAAGTGGTCTTTGGTCTTCACATCTAGTTGTGTACCCTCTGACCAAGCAGTGGCACCACGTGCTTGTCTTAACACTGATGTCATACCCGTGGTCTTCAGTAATTTGCACTATCGGACACAATCCATGAAATTTATAGTTTCTAATCGGTGTGTTTCACTTTGTATAATCACTAATCAATGAATTTTCCGTGTATGCTTCTGATATCCCGAAAATATGAAGCTTAATCGGACGAGCTCGGCGCAACGTGTCTACCCTCCCGTGACCCGGACCACATGTCACGTGTGTATGACTTCTCCACTGTTCATGTATCATAGGCATGTACTCTTGCATATATTATTATAACCTTTCAATTATTATAATTTATATTATATATATATATATATATTTTTAAATATATATATATATATATATATATATATATATATATATATATATATATATATATATATATATATTTTTTTTTTTTTGAGATATATACAAGAGTTGTTACATTCTTGCACATATATATATATATATATATATATATATATATATATATTATATATATATATATATATATATATATATACATATATATATGTACATATACATATATATATGTACATATATATATATATATATATATATATATATATATATATATATATATATATATATATATATATATATATATATATATATATCCTACACAGGGGACTTGTGCCACCACAATTACCTGTCAGTGGAAGGCGTTCCACAATACCAATTACCAGTTCTCTTCTGGGATATCGAAGGGCCTCAGGTAAAATAGTTATAGTAAATGAAGGTAATGGTTGTGAGTGGTGGTGGTGGTGGTAGTAGTGGTGGTTATCTTGAAGTTATATTGAAATGATTTCGGGGCTTAGCGTCCCCGCGGCCCGGTCATCGACTAGGCCTCCTTTTTGGTACATACCCCCAGGTAGCAGCCCATTGCAGGTGTCTAATTCCCAGGTACCTAGGGTGATTCCCTGGGCATCAGTGAAAGAAACTTTTTGCCCATTTGTCTCCGCCTCCACCGGGGATCGAACTCGGAACCTCAGGACTACGAATCCGAATCGCTGTCCACTCAGCTGTCTGGCGCCCTAACGGGTGGCAATAGTTTTTTTCATAGACATTCTTGAGTTGGTCCTAAGCCTCTGGCTAGCCCACTAAGTGTTCAGCATGTCCTTTCGAGTTTTTACTTTACAAAGAACATGTACTAACCTAACCTAAACTAACCTAGGACCCAGGCATAGAAAACATATTTGTTTGTCAGCCGTTATTGTTCATACAACCCATCCTCCTGTTTTGATGGTTATCTTCAAGTTATCTTGAAATGAGTTCGGGGCTTAGCGTTATGTAAAAAAATTGACCCTATTGGTCAATCCTATCAACATGGAATGATTGAGCCCTAGTAAGCCACTTTTTGTATCATTAATATGTACAGTCTGGATAAAATAAAGTTAAAAAGAGACGTCAATATTCCTAGGCCTAGGATAACACATATGTAGTAAATTAGGCCTCGCGTAGCGTGTATTAAGCCTAGGATGGTTAGGTTAGGTTTTATTAGCAACATGTATAAAAACACTTCAGGTTTGTCTAAATACAATACAACTAAAGTCTACTTTCTGGTAAACCATCACGATATATTTGTACTTTCAACAACATCGTTACTGTAGGTACTTCGATCTTATGAGGATGGGCAGGATTTATAACATAATATTTTGTCCTTTGGGGATTTTGACGTAAAAAATTGATATAATATTCAGGTTGAAAGACTTAATACTGATAAAATATTAAAAGGACTGGCTGAAGCGTTACTAATTTATGTCTAACTTAGGCAGTGGATGAGTGGTAGTTGTGGTTGTGGTGGTCGTGAATTGTGGTGTTAGTTGCGGTTGTGGTAGTTGTGGTGGTGGTAGTTGTGGTGGTGGTAGTGTGGTGGTGGTAGTAGTGGTGGTGGTGGCGGTTGTGGTGGTGGTAGTTGTGGTGGTGGTAGTTGTGGTTGTGGTAGTGTGGTGGTGGTAGTAGTGGTGGTGGTGGCGGTTGTGGTGGTGGTAGTTGTGGTGGTGGTAGTTGTGGTGGTGGTAGTTGTGGTGGTGGTAGTGTGGTGGTGGTAGTAGTGGTGGTGGTGGCGGTTGTGGTGGTGGCGGTTGTGGTGGTGGTAGTTGTGGTGGTGGTAGTTGTGGTGGTGGTAGTTGTGGTGGTGGTAGTGTGGTGGTGGTAGTAGTGGTGGTGGTGGCGGTTGTGGTAGTGGAAGGTGGTTGTGGTGGAGGTAGCAGGCAAGGCCCATCTCAGATGGCGGGGCCGGCCCTGCACCGCCTTAGGGTGCTGTCAGCTAGGAATGAAGCCACCTGGGAATCCCTTGCACTGGCAAACATTTTTTCCCCGTGTGAGATTATCTGCAGTTCCATCACACTCCGCGCCGGGGAGTGTTTGTGACCTGAGACCAAACACCAGCACGCGCGCGCGTGTGTGTGTGTGTGTGTGTGTGTGTGTGTGTGTGTGTGTGTGTGTGTGTGTGTGTGTGTGTGTGTGTGTGTGTGTGTGTGTACTCACCTAGTTGTGTTTGCGGGGGTTGAGCTCTGGCTCTGTGTGTGTGTGTGTGTGTGTGTGTGTGTGTGTGTGTGTGTGTGTGTGTGTGTGTGTGTGTGTGTGTGTGTGTGTGTGTGTGTGTGTGTGTGGAGAGAAAAAAAATCAGTTGGCAGTTGAGAGGCGGGCCCAAAGAACCAGAGCTCAAGCTCCCGCAAGCACAACTAGATGAGTAGACACACACACACAATAGGGATAGAGAAGACAGTGGAGGCGGACATCACACTCAAGGTCACCACATACATTTGTTCACAGTGGAGCAGCTGTTGTTGTGCTCCACTTCATGTAGCAACCTGACAATGACACCGTCAAGAGGCGTTACGGATGAGATCTTTAGACTATCTCTATCTACCAACAAGACGAGAAAGAATATTGGATCATTTTGTCCTGGAGATTGAGACGCTTGAGATGATCTTGTTGACATTCATTGGGTTTTGTTTATTAGGAAGCTGAATTTTCATCTCCCTTATTTTTTATGTATTGTCTATTTTTTTTTTTTTTTGCATGTGTTATTTACAGTGTAAGCCTGTACGTTAACACGGTCTAAAGGTGTGTGTCGGTCTGTACGTTGCTTTAAGACTGCTTGTTCACTGATTACCACGGCTGAATATTCGTTTCGGTCGCTAACTCGCACACTAATCTGGCCTTAACTAACCCTACCTGACCTTAATCAACTTAACCTCGCTTCCATACTGACTTAGCCTTAAGTAACCTAAGCTAACCTTAACTAAAACCACTTTCACACTAACCTAAGCTTAACTAATTCAAATTAAACTAATCCAAGCTTAACAAATTCAACCTGAGAACCTTACAATAAAGCTATGATGGCATATGCAGGAGCCAGAGTTATTTAATCAATAATGGAGGTGGATAATTGCTATTCAAATACGTACAGACTGTGCTTTAAGTACAGTGTAATATTGGCACTGTGCAGTGGCATCTCAGATGAGCTCAACCAATGATGCCAGAGCCAGGACGAGGCATTGCAAGACAAACTTTGATGCTGTTCACCGAGGCCAGCAACTATGCACAGGCAAAGCATCGTACCAACCTATTCGTTGTGTGTTAGGCACTGTGCTGGGCTTGGTTATTATGGTAACATCTCCGGGCACCTTGAACGACTGCATTCCACACGACCTTCACGTGAGAGCGCGCACTCGCACCCAGTCTCTGAAGGGACATACAGGAGGCACTGGAGCCCTTGTGTCTCTACGTGACTACATGCACGACGGTCCAAGCCCCAGCGCTGGCCAGTACTAACACCTAATGTCATGCAAAGACGTCCAGTGAACTGCTTCATTTGTCTGAAGCTAAGAGCTGCTATCATAACGCTATCTATATATTTCCTGGTGCGGACGGTAATGTGGCCAAAGACCAATCCACACACCAGAAGATTAGGAGACGACGACGTTTCGGTTCGTCCTGAATTATTATCACAATCTGCTTGTGTCCAATCTATTCGGTCCAGGACGGACTGAAACATCGTCGTCTCCTAATCTTCTGGTGTGTGGATTGGTCATTATATATTTTCCGCTTCTTGAACACCATCTGGGAATTAAATAAACGCCATATGATACTTTTAACCTTCCTTTTTGATGGGGTTCCAGTTCCGTAATTATCGCAATTGTAACTGATTTATTGCAACACACTTTGGATCTCCATTTTGTGAAGAAGTCTTTATTGATCCACTTAGAAACTGTGGACACCATCACTATGACTGTGGACACCGTCACAATAACTGTGGACACCGTCACAATAACTGTGGACACCGTCACTATGACTGTGGACACCGTCACTATGACTGTGGACAACGTACCTGTGACTGTGGACACCGTCTCCCTGACTGTGGACACCGTCACCGTGACTGTGTACACCGTGACTGTGGACACCGTTAATATGACTGTGGACACCGTCACCGTGACTGTGGACACCGTCTCCGTGACTGTGGACATCGTCACTATGACTGTGGACACCGTTAATATGACTGTGGACACCGTCTCCGTGACTGTGGAAACCGTCTCCGTGACTGAGGACACCGTCACCGTGACTGTGGACACCGTCACCGTGACTGTGGACACCGTCTCCGTGACTGAGGACACCGTCACCGTGACTGTGGACACCGTCACCGTGACTGTGGACACCGTCTCCGTGACTGTGGACACCGTCTCCGAAACTGTGGACACCGTCTCCGAAACTGTGGACACCGTCTCTGTGACTGTGGGCACCTTCTCCGTGACTGTGGACACCGTCACTATGACTGTGGACACCGTCCCCGTGACTGTGGTCACCGTCACTACGACTGTTGACACCGTCAATATGACTGTGGACACCGTCTCTGTGTCTGTGGACACCGTCTCCGTGACTGCGGACACCGTCACTATGACTGTGGACACCGTCAATATGACTGAGGACACAGTCTCTGTGTCTGTGGACACCGTCACTATGACTGTGGACACCGTCTTCGTGACTGTGGACACCGTCACTATCACTGTGAACACCGTCACTATGACTGTGGACACCGTCACTATGACTGTGGACACCGTCACTATGACTGTGGACACCGTCACTATGACTGTGGACACCGTCTCCGTGACTGTGGACACCGTCTCCGTGACTGTGGACACCGTCTACGTGACTGTGGACACCGTCACTATGACTGTGGACACCGTCTCCGTGACTGTGGACACCGTCTCCGTGACTGTGGACACCGGCGACGTGACTGTGGATACCGTCTCGGTGACTGTGGGCACCTTCTCCGTGACTGTGGACACCGTCACTGTCACAGTGGACACCGTCACTATAACTGTGGACACAGTCACTGTGGGCACCGTCTCTTTGACTGTGGACAACGTCTCTTTGACTGTGGACACCATCTCCGTGACAGTGAACACCGTCTCCGTGACTGTGGACACCGTCTCCGTGACTGTGCACACCGTCTCCTTGTCTGTGGACACCGTCACTATGACTGTGGACACCGTCTCAGTGACTGTGGACACCGTCACAATGACTGTGGACACCGTCACAATAAATATGGACACCATCACTATGACTGTGGACACCGTCACTATGACTGTGGACACCGTTAATATGACTGTGGACACCGTCTCCGTGACTGTGGACCCCGTCTCCGTGACTGAGGACACCGCCACTATGACTGAGGACACCGTCACTATGACTGTGGACACCGTCAATATGACTGTGGACACCGTCTCCGTGACTGTGGACACCGTCTCCGTGACTGTGGACACCGTCTCCGTGACTGTGGACACCGTCTCCGTGACTGTGGACACCGTCACTATGACTGTGGACACCGTCTCCGTGACTGTGGACACCGTCTCCGTGACTGTGGACACCGTCTCCGTGACTGTGGACACCGTCTCCGTGACTGTGGACACCGTCTTCGTTACTGTGGACACCGTCACTATGACTGTGGACACCGTCTCCGTGACTGTGCACACCGTCTTCGTTACTGTGGACACCGTCACTATGACTGTGGACACCGTCTCCGTGACTGTGCACACCGTCTCCGTGACTGTGGACACCGTCTCCGTGACTGTGGACACCGTCTTCGTTACTGTGGACACCGTCACTATGACTGTGGACACCGTCTCCGTGACTGTGCACACCGTCTTCGTGACTGTGGACACCATCACCGTGACTGTGGACACCGTCTCCGTGACTGTGGACACCGTCACTATGACTGTGGACACCGTTAATGACTGTGGACACCGTCTCCGTGACTGTGGACACCGTCACTATGACTGTGGACACCGTCTCCGTGACTGTAGACACCGTCACTATGACTGTGGACACCGTCAGCGTGGTTGTGGACACCGTCTCCTTGACTGTGGAGACCGTCACTATGACTGTGGACACCGTCACTATGACTGTGGACACCGTCTCCGTGACTGTTGACACCGTCACCGTGACTGTTAACACCGTCTCTGTGACTGTTAACACCGTCATTATGACTGTGGACACCGTCACTATGAATGTGGACACCATCACTATGACTCTGGACACCATCTCCGTGACTGTGGACACCATCTCAGTGACTGTGGACACCGTCACTATGACTGTGGACACCGTCACTATGAATGTGTACACCGTCTCTGTGACTGTGGACACCGTCTTTGTGACTGTTGACACCGTCACTATGACTGTGGACACCGTCTCCGAGACTGTGGAGACCGTCACTATGAATGTGGACACCGTCTCCGTGACTGTGGACACCGTCTCCGAAACTGTGGGCCCCGTCTCCGTGACTGTGGACACCGTCATTGTGACTGTGGACACCGTCTCCGTGACTGTGGACACCGTCTCCGTGACTGTGGACACCATCACTGTGACTGTAGACACCGTCTCCGTGACTGTGGGCACCGTCTCCGTGACTGTGGACACCGTCACTATGACTGTGGACACCGTTATTGTGACTGTGGACACCGTCACTATGACTGTGAACACCGTCTCTGTGACTGTGGACACCGTCTCCGAAACTGTGGGCCCCGTCTCCGTGACTGTGGACACCGTCTCCGTGACTGTGGACACTATCACTGTGACTGTGGACACCGTCACTATGACTGTGGACACCGTCATTGTGACTGTGGACACTGTCACTATGACTGTGGACACCGTCTCCGTGACTGTGGACACCGTCTCCGTGACTGTGGACACCGTCTCTGTGACTGTGGACACCGTCTCCGTGACTGTGGACACCGTCTCCGTGACTGTGGACACCGTCACTATGACTGTGGACGCCGTCACTATGACTGTGGACACCATCTCCTTGACAGTGAACACCGTCTCCGTGACTGTGGACACCGTTACTATGACTGTGGACACCGTCTCCGTGACTGTGGACACCGTCTCCGTGACTTTGGACACCGTCTCTGATTGTGGACACCGTCTCCGTGACTGTGGACACCGTCACAATGACTGTTGACACCGTCTCCGTGACTGTGGACACCGTCTTTGTGACTGTTGACACCGTCACTATGATTGTGGACACCGTCAATATGGCTGTGGACACGGTCTCCGTGACTGTGGACACCATCACTGTGACTGTAGACACCGTCTCCGTGACTGAGGCACCGTCTCCGTGACTGTGGACACCGTCACTATGACTGTGGACACCGTCATTGTGACTGTGGACACCGTCACTATGACTTTGGACACCGTCTCGGTGACTGTGGACACCGTCTCCGAATCTGTGGACACCGTCTCCGAAACTGTGGACACTGTCTCCGAAACTGTGGACACCGTCTCCGAAACTGTAGACACCGTCTCCGTGACTGTGGACACCGTCATTGTGACTGAGGACACCGTCTTAGTGACTGTGGACACCGTCTCGGAGACTGTGGGCACCTTCTCCGTGACTGTGGACACCGTCACTATGACTGTGGACACCGTCACTATGACTGTGGACACCGTCAATATGACTGTGGACACCGTCTCGGTGACTGTGGGCACCTTCTCCGTGACTGTGGACACCGTCACTATGACTGTGGACACCGTCACTATGACTGTGGACACCGTCTCCGTGACTGTGGACACCGTCACTATGACTGTAGACATCGTCACTATGACTGTGGACACCGTCTCCGTGACTGTGGACACCGTCACTATGAAAGTGGACACCGTCTCTGTGACTGTGGACACCGTCAATCTGACTGTGGACAACGCCACTATGATTGTTAACACCGTCTCATTGACTGTGGACACCGTCTTTGTGACTGTGGACACCGTCTCCGTGACTGTGGACACCGTCTCCGTGACTGTGGACACCGCCTTCGTGACTGTGGACACCGTCACTATGACTGTGGACACCGTCTCCGTGACTGTGGACACCGTCACTACGACTGTTGACACCGTATCCGTGACTGTGGACACCGTCACGATGACTGTGGACACCATCACTATGACTGTGGACACCGTCACTATGACAGTGGACACCGTCACAATAACTGTGGACACCGTCACTATGACTGTGGACAACGTACCTGTGACTGTGGACACCGTCTCCGTGACTGTGGACACCGTTAATATGACTGTGGACACCGTCTCCCTGACTGTGGACACCGTCTCCCTGACTGTTGACACCGTCACTATGACTGTGGACACCGTCACTATGACTGTGGACACTGTCTCCGTGACTGTGGACACCGTCACTATGACTGTGGACACCGTCTCCGTGACTGTGGACACCGTCACTATGACTGTAGACATCGTCAATATGACTGTGGACACCGTCTCTGTGTCTGTGGACACCGTCTCTGTGTCTGTGGACACCGTCTCTGTGACTGTGGACACTGTCTCCGTGACTGTGGACACCGTCACTATCACTGTGAACACCGCCACTATCACTATGGACACCGTCACTATGACTGTGAACACCATCACTATGACTGTGAACACCGTCACTATGACTGAGGACACCGTCACAATGACTTTGGACACCGTCGCCGTGACTGTGGACACCGTCTTCGTTACTGTGGACACCGTCACTTTGACTGTGGACACCGTCTCCTTGACTGTGCACACCGTCTTCGTGACTGTGGACACGATCACCGTGACTGTGGACACCGTCTCCGTGACTGTGGACACCGTCACTATGACTGTGGACACCGTTAATGACTGTGGACACCGTCTCCGTGACTGTGGACACCGTCACTATGACTGTGGACACCGTCTCCGTGACTGTAGACACCGTCACTATGACTGTGGACACCGTCACTGTGGTTGTGGACACCGTCTCCGTGACTGTGAACACCGTCACCGTGGTTGTGGACACCGTCTCCGTGACTGTGGACACCGTCATTATGACTGTGGACACCGTCACTATGACTGTGGACCCCGTCACTATGTCTGTGGACACCGTCTTCGTGACTGTTAACACCGTCACTATGACTGTGGACACCATCACTATGACTCTGGACACCATCTCCGAGACTGTTGACACCGTCATCGTGACTGTTAACACCGTCTCTGTGACTGTGGACACCGTCATTATGACTGTGGACACCGTCACTATGACAGTGGACACCATCACTATGACTCTGGACACCATCTCTGGACACCACAGTCACCGTGACTGTGGACACCGTCTCCGTGACTGTGGACACCGTCTCCGAAACTGTGGACACCGTCTCCGAAACTGTGGACACCATCTCTGTGACTGTGGGCACCTTCTCCGTGACTGTGGACACCGTCACTATGACTGTGGACACCGTCCCCGTGACTGTGGACACCGTCACTACGACTGTTGACACCGTCAATATGACTGTGGACACCGTCTCTGTGTCTGTGGACACCGTCTCCGTGACTGCGGACACCGTCACTATGACTGTGGACACCGTCAATATGACTGAGGACACAGTCTCTGTGTCTGTGGACACCGTCACTATGACTGTGGACACCGTCTTCGTGACTGTGGACACCGTCACTATCACTGTGAACACCGTCACTATGACTGTGGACACCGTCACTATGACTGTGGACACCGTCACTATGACTGTGGACACCGTCTCCGTGACTGTGGACACCGTCTCCGTGACTGTGGACACCGTCTACGTGACTGTGGACACCGTCACTATGACTGTGGACACCGTCTCCGTGACTGTGGACACCGTCTCCGTGACTGTGGACACCGGCGACGTGACTGTGGACACCGTCTCGGTGACTGTGGGCACCTTCTCCGTGACTGTGGACACCGTCACTGTCACTGTGGACACCGTCACTATAACTGTGGACACAGTCACTGTGGGCACCGTCTCTTTGACTGTGGACAACGTCTCTTTGACTGTGGACACCATCTCCGTGACAGTGAACACCGTCTCCGTGACTGTGGACACCGTCTCCGTGACTGTCCACACCGTCTCCTTGTCTGTGGACACCGTCACTATGACTGTGGACACCGTCTCAGTGACTGTGGACACCGTCACAATGACTGTGGACACCATCACAATAAATATGGACACCATCACTATGACTGTGGACACCGTCACTATGACTGTGGACACCGTTAATATGACTGTGGACACCGTCTCCGTGACTGTGGACCCCGTCTCCGTGACTGAGGACACCGCCACTATGACTGAGGACACCGTCACTATGACTGTGGACACCGTCAATATGACTGTGGACACCGTCTCCGTGACTGTGGACACCGTCTCCGTGACTGTGGACACCGTCTCCGTGACAGTGGACACCGTCTCTGTGACTGTGGACACCGTCTTCGTTACTGTGGACACCGTCACTATGACTGTGGACACCGTCTCCGTGACTGTGCACACCGTCTTCGTGACTGTGGACACCATCACCGTGACTGTGGACACCGTCTCCGTGACTGTGGACACCGTCACTATGACTGTGGACACCGTTAATGACTGTGGACACCGTCTCCGTGACTGTGGACACCGTCACTATGACTGTGGACACCGTCTCCGTGATTGTAGACACCGTCACTATGACTGTGGACACCGTCAGCGTGGTTGTGGACACCGTCTCCTTGTGTCGGAAAATCCGACACCATTTAATATCATACAGATAATAGCTGTGTTGTATAAACAAGTTACCCATAGAAAACGTAACTTGTAGTGGAATTACCGTCTATAGAAAACGGGATATCATCACCACATACTATTATAATTCACCAGCTATTCTGCTGGGAATTATTCTTAAATACATTAGTCTTTGGACTTTACCATCATAAAACATCTTATATAAATTAACTTAATTATCAATATTAAAGTAGAGTAAATGTGACCCTTCTATCACTTTCTGAAATCTGGACAAAGTAGGCCAGGCGTCAGTGGGGAAGGAGGGAGCCATTGTTGTGTCACCTCCGAGACGTGTGGAGCAAATTCGGCTCCTATCATTCTGGACAATGTCGGCCAGTAACGTCAATAGTATGGAGTGTTAAACAGCCATTGTTTATAACGAGACCAGAGGCTCACACGGGAGCAAATTCGGCTCCTGTTAATTTTACTTGGACGTAGTGTTATGGAAACCAAAGGTACCATTTGTCAACACGCTGTCTACAAATTCAAGTTAAGTGTCTATCCGAAACCCGTTTATCATTCATTTGTGGCCATTAATGTCAGGATATAGGGTGTCCCGGTTAGATCACGTGGAAGCCTCAAACTAAAGGTAATTAAGCCAGGTCTTCAATGTTCCATGTACAGTTTCTCTGAAATACTTGTCATATATAGGATTCTGGCTTCACAGCTAGCGCACTTTTGACAGGTCAAGACGAGGAAGGAAGATTTGTGCACCAGTTACTGGGTGATATGGAAGCTACCTCAAAGAGGATAATTTGGTGTCTACACCCTAGTTATACCTGGTGGACTAACCTGCTGTACTATAAGATAAGGAACCTTTTCAATGTATGTAGTTACTGTAGTTTGATTGGCTGCATATATATAAATATAAACCCCCCCTAATGTGTAGAGGATCGATTTGTGAGATTATGAGATTATTGCAGAAATACAGTCCACTTAACATTATACAAATTGCTATCGAAGTATATAAATTAACGTAAATATAAATTCATATAAATTAAATAAATATAAATCTCACAGGTCGGTTCCCACACCTTGACTGTGGAGACCGTCACTATGACTGTGGACACCGTCACTATGACTGTGGACACCGTCTCAGTGACTGTTGACACCGTCACCGTGACTGTTAACACCGTCTCTGTGACTGTTAACACCGTCATTATGACTGTGGACACCGTCACTATGAATGTGGACACCATCACTATGACTCTGGACACCATCTCCGTGACTGTGGACACCATCTCAGTGACTGTGGACACCGTCACTATGACTGTGGACACCGTCACTATGAATGTGTACACCGTCTCTGTGACTGTGGACACCGTCTTTGTGACTGTTGACACCGTCACTATGACTGTGGACACCGTCTCCGAGACTGTGGACACCGTCACTATGAATGTGGACACCGTCTCCGTGACTGTGGACACCGTCTCCGAAACTGTGGGCCCCGTCTCCGTGACTGTGGACACCGTCTCCGTGACTGTGGACACCGTCTCCGTGACTGTGGACACCGTCTCCGTGACTGTGGACACCGTCTCCGTGACTGTGGACACCGTCTCCGTGACTGTGGACACCGTCACTATGACTGTGGACGCCGTCACTATGACTGTGGACACCATCTCCTTGACAGTGAACACCGTCTCCGTGACTGTGGACACCGTTACTATGACTGTGGACACCGTCTCCGTGACTGTGGACACCGTCTCCGTGACTTTGGACACCGTCTCTGATTGTGGACACCGTCTCCGTGACTGTGGACACCGTCACAATGACTGTTGACACCGTCTCCGTGACTGTGGACACCGTCTTTGTGACTGTTGACACCGTCACTATGATTGTGGACACCGTCAATATGGCTGTGGACACGGTCTCCGTGACTGTGGACACCATCACTGTGACTGTAGACACAGTCTCCGTGACTGTGGGCACCGTCTCCGTGACTGTGGACACGGTCACTATGACTGTGGACACCGTCATTGTGACTGTGGACACCGTCACTATGACTTTGGACACCGTCTCGGTGACTGTGGACACCGTCTCCGAAACTGTGGACACCGTCTCCGAAACTGTGGACACTGTCTCCGAAACTGTGGACACCGTCTCCGAAACTGTAGACACCGTCTCCGTGACTGTGGACACCGTCATTGTGACTGTGGACACCGTCTTAGTGACTGTGGACACCGTCTCGGAGACTGTGGGCACCTTCTCCGTGACTGTGGACACCGTCACTATGACTGTGGACACCGTCACTATGACTGTGGACACCGTCAATATGACTTTGGACACCGTCTCGGTGACTGTGGGCACCTTCTCCGTGACTGTGGACACCGTCACTATGACTGTGGACACCGTCACTATGACTGTGTACACCGTCTCCGTGACTGTGGACACCGTCACTATGACTGTAGACATCGTCACTATGACTGTGGACACCGTCTCCGTGACTGTGGACACCGTCACTATGAAAGTGGACACCGTCTCTGTGACTGTGGACACCGTCAATCTGACTGTGGACAACGCCACTATGATTGTTAACACCGTCTCATTGACTGTGGACACCGTCTTTGTGACTGTGGACACCGTCTCCGTGACTGTGGACACCGCCTTCGTGACTGTGGACACCGTCACTATGACTGTGGACACCGTCTCCGTGACTGTGGACACCGTCACTACGACTGTTGACACCGTATCCGTGACTGTGGACACCGTCACTATGACTGTGGACACCATCACTATGACTGTGGACACCGTCACTATGACAGTGGACACCGTCACAATAACTGTGGACACCGTCACTATGACTGTGGACAACGTACCTGTGACTGTGGACACCGTCTCCGTGACTGTGGACACCGTTAATATGACTGTGGACACCGTCTCCCTGACTGTGGACACCGTCTCCCTGACTGTTGACACCGTCACTATGACTGTGGACACCGTCTCCCTGACTGTTGACACCGTCACTATGACTGTGGACACCGTCTCCGTGACTGTGGACACCGTCACTATGACTGTGGACACTGTCTCCGTGACTGTGGACACCGTCTCCCTGACTGTTGACACCGTCACTATGACTGTGGACACTGTCTCCGTGACTGTGGACACCGTCACTATGACTGTGGACACCGTTAATGACTGTGGACACCGTCTCCGTGACTGTGGACACCGTCACTATGACTGTGGACACCGTCTCCGTGATTGTAGACACCGTCACTATGACTGTGGACACCGTCAGCGTGGTTGTGGACACCGTCTCCTTGTGTCGGAAAATCCGACACCATTTAATATCATACAGATAATAGCTGTGTTGTATAAACAAGTTACCCATAGAAAACGTAACTTGTAGTGGAATTACCGTCTATAGAAAACGGGATATCATCACCACATACTATTATAATTCACCAGCTATTCTGCTGGGAATTATTCTTAAATACATTAGTCTTTGGACTTTACCATCATAAAACATCTTATATAAATTAACTTAATTATCAATATTAAAGTAGAGTAAATGTGACCCTTCTATCACTTTCTGAAATCTGGACAAAGTAGGCCAGGCGTCAGTGGGGAAGGAGGGAGCCATTGTTGTGTCACCTCCGAGACGTGTGGAGCAAATTCGGCTCCTATCATTCTGGACAATGTCGGCCAGTAACGTCAATAGTATGGAGTGTTAAACAGCCATTGTTTATAACGAGACCAGAGGCTCACACGGGAGCAAATTCGGCTCCTGTTAATTTTACTTGGACGTAGTGTTATGGAAACCAAAGGTACCATTTGTCAACACGCTGTCTACAAATTCAAGTTAAGTGTCTATCCGAAACCCGTTTATCATTCATTTGTGGCCATTAATGTCAGGATATAGGGTGACCCGGTTAGATCACGTGGAAGCCTCAAACTAAAGGTAATTAAGCCAGGTCTTCAATGTTCCATGTACAGTTTCTCTGAAATACTTGTCATATATAGGATTCTGGCTTCACAGCTAGCGCACTTTTGACAGGTCAAGACGAGGAAGGAAGATTTGTGCACCAGTTACTGGGTGATATGGAAGCTACCTCAAAGAGGATAATTTGGTGTCTACACCCTAGTTATACCTGGTGGACTAACCTGCTGTACTATAAGATAAGGAACCTTTTCAATGTATGTAGTTACTGTAGTTTGATTGGCTGCATATATATAAATATAAACCCCCCCTAATGTGTAGAGGATCGATTTGTGAGATTATGAGATTATTGCAGAAATACAGTCCACTTAACATTATACAAATTGCTATCGAAGTATATAAATTAACGTAAATATAAATTCATATAAATTAAATAAATATAAATCTCACAGGTCGGTTCCCACACCTTGACTGTGGAGACCGTCACTATGACTGTGGACACCGTCACTATGACTGTGGACACCGTCTCCGTGACTGTTGACACCGTCACCGTGACTGTTAACACCGTCTCTGTGACTGTTAACACCGTCATTATGACTGTGGACACCGTCACTATGAATGTGGACACCATCACTATGACTCTGGACACCATCTCCGTGACTGTGGACACCATCTCAGTGACTGTGGACACCGTCACTATGACTGTGGACACCGTCACTATGAATGTGTACACCGTCTCTGTGACTGTGGACACCGTCTTTGTGACTGTTGACACCGTCACTATGACTGTGGACACCGTCTCCGAGACTGTGGACACCGTCACTATGAATGTGGACACCGTCTCCGTGACTGTGGACACCGTCTCCGAAACTGTGGGCCCCGTCTCCGTGACTGTGGACACCGTCTCCGTGACTGTGGACACTATCACTGTGACTGTGGACACCGTCACTATGACTGTGGACACCGTCATTGTGACTGTGGACACTGTCACTATGACTGTGGACACCGTCTCCGTGACTGTGGACACCGTCTCCGTGACTGTGGACACCGTCTCCGTGACTGTGGACACCGTCTCCGTGACTGTGGACACCGTCTCCGTGACTGTGGACACCGTCACTATGACTGTGGACGCCGTCACTATGACTGTGGACACCATCTCCTTGACAGTGAACACATCTCCGTGACTGTGGACACCGTTACTATGACTGTGGACACCGTCTCCGTGACTGTGGACACCGTCTCCGTGACTTTGGACACCGTCTCTGATTGTGGACACCGTCTCCGTGACTGTGGACACCGTCACAATGACTGTTGACACCGTCTCCGTGACTGTGGACACCGTCTTTGTGACTGTTGACACCGTCACTATGATTGTGGACACCGTCAATATGGCTGTGGACACGGTCTCCGTGACTGTGGACACCATCACTGTGACTGTAGACACAGTCTCCGTGACTGTGGGCACCGTCTCCGTGACTGTGGACACCGTCACTATGACTGTGGACACCGTCATTGTGACTGTGGACACCGTCTTTGTGACTGTTGACACCGTCACTATGATTGTGGACACCGTCAATATGGCTGTGGACACGGTCTCCGTGACTGTGGACACCATCACTGTGACTGTAGACACAGTCTCCGTGACTGTGGGCACCGTCTCCGTGACTGTGGACACCGTCACTATGACTGTGGACACCGTCATTGTGACTGTGGACACCGTCACTATGACTTTGGACACCGTCTCGGTGACTGTGGACACCGTCTCCGAAACTGTGGACACCGTCTCCGAAACTGTGGACACTGTCTCCGAAACTGTGGACACCGTCTCCGAAACTGTAGACACCGTCTCCGTGACTGTGGACACCGTCATTGTGACTGTGGACACCGTCTTAGTGACTGTGGACACCGTCTCGGAGACTGTGGGCACCTTCTCCGTGACTGTGGACACCGTCACTATGACTGTGGACACCGTCACTATGACTGTGGACACCGTCAATATGACTTTGGACACCGTCTCGGTGACTGTGGGCACCTTCTCCGTGACTGTGGACACCGTCACTATGACTGTGGACACCGTCACTATGACTGTGGACACCGTCTCCGTGACTGTGGACACCGTCACTATGACTGTAGACATCGTCACTATGACTGTGGACACCGTCTCCGTGACTGTGGACACCGTCACTATGAAAGTGGACACCGTCTCTGTGACTGTGGACACCGTCAATCTGACTGTGGACAACGCCACTATGATTGTTAACACCGTCTCATTGACTGTGGACACCGTCTTTGTGACTGTGGACACCGTCTCCGTGACTGTGGACACCGCCTTCGTGACTGTGGACACCGTCACTATGACTGTGGACACCGTCTCCGTGACTGTGGACACCGTCACTACGACTGTTGACACCGTATCCGTGACTGTGGACACCGTCACTATGACTGTGGACACCATCACTATGACTGTGGACACCGTCACTATGACAGTGGACACCGTCACAATAACTGTGGACACCGTCACTATGACTGTGGACAACGTACCTGTGACTGTGGACACCGTCTCCGTGACTGTGGACACCGTTAATATGACTGTGGACACCGTCTCCCTGACTGTGGACACCGTCTCCCTGACTGTTGACACCGTCACTATGACTGTGGACACCGTCTCCCTGACTGTTGACACCGTCACTATGACTGTGGACACCGTCTCCGTGACTGTGGACACCGTCACTATGACTGTGGACACTGTCTCCGTGACTGTGGACACCGTCTCCCTGACTGTTGACACCGTCACTATGACTGTGGACACTGTCTCCGTGACTGTGGACACCGTCACTATGACTGTGGACACCGTCTCCGTGACTGTGGACACCGTCTCCGTGACTGTGGACACCGTCACTATGACTGTGGACACCGTCTCCGTGACTGTGGACACCGTCACTATGACTGTAGACATCGTCAATATGACTGTGGACACCGTCTCTGTGTCTGTGGACACCGTCTCTGTGACTGTGGACACCGTCTCTGTGTCTGTGGACACCGTCTCTGTGTCTGTGGACACCGTCTCTGTGACTGTGGACACTGTCTCCGTGACTGTGGACACCGTCACTATCACTGTGAACACCGCCACTATCACTGTGGACACCGTCACTATGACTGTGAACACCATCACTATGACTGTGAACACCGTCACTATGACTGAGGACACCGTCACAATGACTGTGGACACCGTCGCCGTGACTGTGGACACCGTCTTCGTTACTGTGGACACCGTCACTTTGACTGTGGACACCGTCTCCTTGACTGTGCACACCGTCTTCGTGACTGTGGACACCATCACCGTGACTGTGGACACCGTCTCCGTGACTGTGGACACCGTCACTATGACTGTGGACACCGTTAATGACTGTGGACACCGTCTCCGTGACTGTGGACACCGTCACTATGACTGTGGACACCGTCTCCGTGACTGTAGACACCGTCACTATGACTGTGGACACCGCCACTGTGGTTGTGGACACCGTCTCCGTGACTGTGAACACCGTCACCGTGGTTGTGGACACCGTCTCCGTGACTGTGGACACCGTCATTATGACTGTGGACACCGTCACTATGACTGTGGACCCCGTCACTATGTCTGTGGACACCGTCTTCGTGACTGTTAACACCGTCACTATGACTGTGGACACCATCACTATGACTCTGGACACCATCTCCGAGACTGTTGACACCGTCACCGTGACTGTTAACACCGTCTCTGTGACTGTGGACACCGTCATTATGACTGTGGACACCGTCACTATGACAGTGGACACCATCACTATGACTCTGGACACCATCTCCGTGACTGTGGACACCATCTCCGTGACTGTGGACACCGTCACTATGACTGTGGACACCGTCACTATGAATGTGTACACCGTCTCTGTGACTGTGGACACCGTCTTTGTGACTGTTGACACCGTCACTATGACTGTGGACACCGTCTCCGAGACTGTGGACACCGTCACTATGAATGTGGACACCGTCTCCGTGACTGTGGACACCGTCTCCGAAACTGTGGGCCCCGTCTCCGTGACTGTGGACACCGTCATTGTGACTGTGGACACCGTCTCCGTGACTGTGGGCACCGTCTCCGTGACTGTGGACACCGTCACTATGACTGTGGACACCGTCATTGTGACTGTGGACACCGTCACTATGACTGTGGACACCGTTAATATGACTGTGGACACCGTCTCCGTGACTGTGGAAACCGTCTCCGTGACTGAGGACACCGTCACCGTGACTGTTGACACCGTCACCGTGACTGTGGACACCGTCTCCGTGACTGTGGACACCGTCTCCGAAACTGTGGACACCGTCTCCGAAACTGTGGACACCGTCTCTGTGACTGTGGGCACCTTCTCCGTGACTGTGGACACCGTCACTATGACTGTGGACACCGTCCCCGTGACTGTGGACACCGTCACTACGACTGTTGACACCGTCAATATGACTGTGGACACTGTCTCTGTGTCTGTGGACACCGTCTCCGTGACTGCGGACACCGTCACTATGACTGTGGACACCGTCAATATGACTGAGGACAGTCTCTGTGTCTGTGGACACCGTCACTATGACTGTGGACACCGTCTTCGTGACTGTGGACACCGTCACTATGACTGTGGACACCGTCACTATGACTGTGGACACCGTCTCCGTGACTGTGGACACCGTCTCCGTGACTGTGGACACCGTCTACGTGACTGTGGACACCGTCACTATGACTGTGGACACCGTCTCCGTGACTGTGGACACCGTCTCCGTGACTGTGGACACCGGCGACGTGACTGTGGACACCGTCTCGGTGACTGTGGGCACCTTCTCCGTGACTGTGGACACCGTCACTGTCACTGTGGACACCGTCACTATAACTGTGGACACAGTCACTGTGGGCACCGTCTCTTTGACTGTGGACAACGTCTCTTTGACTGTGGACACCATCTCCGTGACAGTGAACACCGTCTCCGTGACTGTGGACACCGTCTCCGTGACTGTCCACACCGTCTCCTTGTCTGTGGACACCGTCACTATGACTGAGGACACCGTCTCAGTGACTGTGGACACCGTCACAATGACTGTGGACACCATCACAATAAATATGGACACCATCACTATGACTGTGGACACCGTCACTATGACTGTGGACACCGTTAATATGACTGTGGACACCGTCTCCGTGACTGTGGACCCCGTCTCCGTGACTGAGGACACCGCGACTATGACTGAGGACACCGTCACTATGACTGTGGACACCGTCAATATGACTGTGGACACCGTCTCCGTGACTGTGGACACCGTCTCCGTGACTGTGGACACCGTCTCCGTGACTGTGGACACCGTCTCCGTGACTGTGGACACCGTCTCCGTGACTGTGGACACCGTCTCCGTGACTGTGGACACCGTCTCCGTGACTGTGGACACCGTCTCCGTGACTGTGGACACCGTCTTCGTTACTGTGGACACCGTCACTATGACTGTGGACACCGTCTCCGTGACTGTGCACACCGTCTTCGTGACTGTGGACACCATCACCGTGACTGTGGACACCGTCTCCGTGACTGTGGACACCGTCACTATGACTGTGGACACCGTTAATGACTGTGGACACCGTCTCCGTGACTGTGGACACCGTCACTATGACTGTGGACACCGTCTCCGTGACTGTAGACACCGTCACTATGACTGTGGACACCGTCAGCGTGGTTGTGGACACCGTCTCCTTGACTGTGGAGACCGTCACTATGACTGTGGACACCGTCACTATGACTGTGGACACCGTCTCCGTGACTGTTGACACCGTCACCGTGACTGTTAACACCGTCTCTGTGACTGTTAACACCGTCATTATGACTGTGGACACCGTCACTATGAATGTGGACACCATCACTATGACTCTGGACACCATCTCCGTGACTGTGGACACCATCTCAGTGACTGTGGACACCGTCACTATGACTGTGGACACCGTCACTATGAATGTGTACACCGTCTCTGTGACTGTGGACACCGTCTTTGTGACTGTTGACACCGTCACTATGACTGTGGACACCGTCTCCGAGACTGTGGACACCGTCACTATGAATGTGGACACCGTCTCCGTGACTGTGGACACCGTCTCCGAAACTGTGGGCCCCGTCTCCGTGACTGTGGACACCGTCATTGTGACTGTGGACACCGTCTCCGTGACTGTGGACACCGTCTCCGTGACTGTGGACACCATCACTGTGACTGTAGACACCGTCTCCGTGACTGTGGGCACCGTCTCCGTGACTGTGGACACCGTCACTATGACTGTGGACACCGTTATTGTGACTGTGGACACCGTCACTATGACTGTGAACACCGTCTCTGTGACTGTGGACACCGTCTCCGAAACTGTGGGCCCCGTCTCCGTGACTGTGGACACCGTCTCCGTGACTGTGGACACTATCACTGTGACTGTGGACACCGTCACTATGACTGTGGACACCGTCATTGTGACTGTGGACACTGTCACTATGACTGTGGACACCGTCTCCGTGACTGTGGACACCGTCTCCGTGACTGTGGACACCGTCTCCTTGACTGTGGACACCGTCTCCGTGACTGTGGACACCGTCTCCGTGACTGTGGACACCGTCACTATGACTGTGGACGCCGTCACTATGACTGTGGGCACCATCTCCTTGACAGTGAACACCGTCTCCGTGACTGTGGACACCGTTACTATGACTGTGGACACCGTCTCCGTGACTGTGGACACCGTCTCCGTGACTTTGGACACCGTCTCTGATTGTGGACACCGTCTCCGTGACTGTGGACACCGTCACAATGACTGTTGACACCGTCACCGTGACTGTGGACACCGTCTTTGTGACTGTTGACACCGTCACTATGATTGTGGACACCGTCAATATGGCTGTGGACACGGTCTCTGTGACTGTGGACACCATCACTGTGACTGTAGACACCGTCTCCGTGACTGTGGGCACCGTCTCCGTGACTGTGGACACCGTCACTATGACTGTGGACACCGTCATTGTGACTGTGGACACCGTCACTATGACTTTGGACACCGTCTCGGTGACTGTGGACACCGTTTCCGAAACTGTGGACACCGTCTCCGAAACTGTGGACACTGTCTCCGAAACTGTGGACACCGTCTCCGAAACTGTAGACACCGTCTCCGTGACTGTGGACACCGTCATTGTGACTGAGGACACCGTCTTAGTGACTGTGGACACCGTCTCGGAGACTGTGGGCACCTTCTCCGTGACTGTGGACACCGTCACTATGACTGTGGACACCGTCACTATGACTGTGGACACCGTCAATATGACTTTGGACACCGTCTCGGTGACTGTGGGCACCTTCTCCGTGACTGTGGACACCGTCACTATGACTGTGGACACCGTCACTATGACTGTGGACACCGTCTCCGTGACTGTGGACACCGTCACTATGACTGTAGACATCGTCACTATGAAAGTGGACACCGTCTCTGTGACTGTGGACACCGTCAATCTGACTGTGGACAACGCCACTATGATTGTTAACACCGTCTCATTGACTGTGGACACCGTCTTTGTGACTGTGGACACCGTCTCCGTGACTGTGGACACCGCCTTCGTGACTGTGGACACCGTCACTATGACTGTGGACACCGTCTCCGTGACTGTGGACACCGTCACTACGACTGTTGACACCGTATCCGTGACTGTGGACACCGTCACTATGACTGTGGACACCATCACTATGACTGTGGACACCGTCACTATGACAGTGGACACCGTCACAATAACTGTGGACACCGTCACTATGACTGTGGACAACGTACCTGTGACTGTGGACACGATCTCCGTGACTGTGGACACCGTTAATATGACTGTGGACACCGTCTCCCTGACTGTGGACACCGTCTCCCTGACTGTTGACACCGTCACTATGACTGTGGACACCGTCACTATGACTGTGGACACTGTCTCCGTGACTGTGGACACCGTCACTATGACTGTGGACACCGTCTCCGTGACTGTGGACACCGTCACTATGACTGTAGACATCGTCAATATGACTGTGGACACCGTCTCTGTGTCTGTGGACACCGTCTCTGTGTCTGTGGACACCGTCTCCCTGACTGTTGACACCGTCACTATGACTGTGGACACCGTCACTATGACTGTGGACACTGTCTCCGTGACTGTGGACACCGTCACTATGACTGTGGACACTGTCTCCGTGACTGTGGACACCGTCACTATGACTGTGGACACCGTCTCCGTGACTGTGGACACCGTCACTATGACTGTAGACATCGTCAATATGACTGTGGACACCGTCTCCGTGACTGTGGACACCGTCTCTGTGACTGTGGACACTGTCTCCGTGACTGTGGACACCGTCACTATCACTGTGAACACCGCCACTATCACTGTGGACACCGTCACTATGACTGTGAACATCATCACTATGACTGTGAACACCGTCACTATGACTGAGGACACCGTCACAATGACTGTGGACACCGTCGCCGTGACTGTGGACACCGTCTTCGTTACTGTGGACACCGTCACTTTGACTGTGGACACCGTCTCCTTGACTGTGCACACCGTCTTCGTGACTGTGGACACCATCACCGTGACTGTGGACACCGTCTCCGTGACTGTGGACACCGTCACTATGACTGTGGACACCGTTAATGACTGTGGACACCGTTAATGACTGTGGACACCGTCTCCGTGACTGTGGACACCGTCACTATGACTGTGGACACCGTCTCCGTGACTGTAGACACCGTCACTATGACTGTGGACACCGTCACTGTGGTTGTGGACACCGACTCCGTGACTGTGAACACCGTCACCGTGGTTGTGGACACCGTCTCCGTGACTGTGGACACCGTCATTATGACTGTGGACACCGTCACTATGACTGTGGACCCCGTCACTATGTCTGTGGACACCGTCTTCGTGACTGTTAACACCGTCACTATGACTGTGGACACCATCACTATGACTCTGGACACCATCTCCGAGACTGTTGACACCGTCACCGTGACTGTTAACACCGTCTCTGTGACTGTGGACACCGTCATTATGACTGTGGACACCGTCACTATGACAGTGGACACCATCACTATGACTCTGGACACCATCCCCGTGACTGTTGACACCATCTCCGTGACTGTGGACACCGTCACTATGACTGTGGACACCGTCACTATGAATGTGTACACCGTCTCTGTGACTGTGGACACCGTCTTTGTGACTGTTGACACCGTCACTATGACTGTGGACACCGTCTCCGAGACTGTGGACACCGTCTCCGAAACTGTGGGCCCCGTCTCCGTGACTGTGGACACCGTCATTGTGACTGTGGACACCGTCTCCGTGACTGTTAGCACCGTCTCCGTGACTGTGGACACCGTCACTATGACTGTGGACACCGTCATTGTGACTGTGGACACCGTCACTATGACTGTGGACACCGTTAATATGACTGTGGACACCGTCTCCGTGACTGTGGAAACCGTCTCCGTGACTGAGGACACCGTCACCGTGACTGTGGACACCGTCACCGTGACTGTGGACACCGTCTCCGTGACTGTGGACACCGTCTCCGAAACTGTGGACACCGTCTCCGAAACTGTGGACACCGTCTCTGTGACTGTGGGCACCTTCTCCGTGACTGTGGACACCGTCACTATGACTGTGGACACCGTCCCCGTGACTGTGGACACCGTCACTACGACTGTTGACACCGTCAATATGACTGGACACCGTCTCTGTGACTGTGGACACTGTCTCCGTGACTGTGGACACCGTCACTATCACTGTGAACACCGCCACTATCACTGTGGACACCGTCACTATGACTGTGAACACCATCACTATGACTGTGAACACCGTCACTATGACTGAGGACACCGTCACAATGACTGTGGACACCGTCGCCGTGACTGTGGACACCGTCTTCGTTACTGTGGACACCATCACCGTGACTGTGGACACCGTCTCCGTGACTGTGGACACCGTCACTATGACTGTGGACACCGTTAATGACTGTGGACACCGTTAATGACTGTGGACACCGTCTCCGTGACTGTGGACACCGTCACTATGACTGTGGACACCGTCTCCGTGACTGTAGACACCGTCACTATGACTGTGGACACCGTCACTGTGGTTGTGGACACCGACTCCGTGACTGTGAACACCGTCACCGTGGTTGTGGACACCGTCTCCGTGACTGTGGACACCGTCATTATGACTGTGGACACCGTCACTATGACTGTGGACCCCGTCACTATGTCTGTGGACACCGTCTTCGTGACTGTTAACACCGTCACTATGACTGTGGACACCATCACTATGACTCTGGACACCATCTCCGAGACTGTTGACACCGTCACCGTGACTGTTAACACCGTCTCTGTGACTGTGGACACCGTCATTATGACTGTGGACACCGTCACTATGACAGTGGACACCATCACTATGACTCTGGACACCATCTCCGTGACTGTGGACACCATCTCCGTGACTGTGGACACCGTCACTATGACTGTGGACACCGTCACTATGAATGTGTACACCGTCTCTGTGACTGTGGACACCGTCTTTGTGACTGTTGACACCGTCACTATGACTGTGGACACCGTCTCCGAGACTGTGGACACCGTCTCCGAAACTGTGGGCCCCGTCTCCGTGACTGTGGACACCGTCATTGTGACTGTGGACACCGTCTCCGTGACTGTTAGCACCGTCTCCGTGACTGTGGACACCGTCACTATGACTGTGGACACCGTCATTGTGACTGTGGACACCGTCACTATGACTGTGGACACCGTTAATATGACTGTGGACACCGTCTCCGTGACTGTGGAAACCGTCTCCGTGACTGAGGACACCGTCACCGTGACTGTGGACACCGTCACCGTGACTGTGGACACCGTCTCCGTGACTGTGGACACCGTCTCCAAAACTGTGGACACCGTCTCCGAAACTGTGGACACCGTCTCTGTGACTGTGGGCACCTTCTCCGCGACTGTGGACACCGTCACTATGACTGTGGACACCGTCCCCGTGACTGTGGACACCGTCACTACGACTGTTGACACCGTCAATATGACTGGACACCGTCTCTGTGTCTGTGGACACCGTCTCCGTGACTGCGGACACCGTCACTATGACTGTGGACACCGTCAATATGACTGAGGACACAGTCTCTGTGTCTGTGGACACCGTCACTATGACTGTGGACACCGTCTTCGTGACTGTGGACACCGTCACTATCACTGTGAACACCGTCACTATGACTGTGGACACCGTCACTATGACTGTGGACACCGTCACTATGACTGTGGACACCGTCTCCGTGACTGTGGACACCGTCTCCGTGACTGTGGACACCGTCTACGTGACTGTGGACACCGTCACTATGACTGTGGACACCGTCTCCGTGACTGTGGACACCGTCTCCGTGACTGTGGACACCGTCTACGTGACTGTGGACACCGTCACTATGACTGTGGACACCGTCTCCGTGACTGTGGACACCGTCTCCGTGACTGTGGACACCGGCGACGTGACTGTGGACACCGTCTCGGTGACTGTGGGCACCTTCTCCGTGACTGTGGACACCGTCACTGTCACTGTGGACACCGTCACTATAACTGTGGACACAGTCACTGTGGGCACTGTCTCTTTGACTGTGGACAACGTCTCTTTGACTGTGGACACCATCTCCGTGACAGTGAACACCGTCTCCGTGACTGTGGACACTGTCTCCGTGACTGTCCACACCGTCTCCTTGTCTGTGGACACCGTCACTATGACTGTGGACACCGTCTCAGTGACTGTGGACACCGTCACAATGACTGTGGACACCATCACAATAAATATGGACACCATCACTATGACTGTGGACACCGTCACTATGACTGTGGACACCGTTAATATGACTGTGGACACCGTCTCCGTGACTGTGGACCCCGCCACTATGACTGAGGACACCGTCACTATGACTGTGGACACCGTCAATATGACTGTGGACACCGTCTCCGTGACTGTGGACACCGTCTCCGTGACTGTGGACACCGTCTCCGTGACTGTGGACACCGTCTCCGTGACTGTGCACACCGTCTTCGTGACTGTGGACACCATCACCGTGACTGTGGACACCGTCTCCGTGACTGTGGACACCGTCACTATGACTGTGGACACCGTTAATGACTGTGGACACCGTCTCCGTGACTGTGGACACCGTCACTATGACTGTGGACACCGTCTCCGTGACTGTAGACACCGTCACTATGACTGTGGACACCGTCAGCGTGGTTGTGGACACCGTCTCCTTGTGTCGGAAAATCCGACACCATTTAATATCATACAGATAATAGCTGTGTTGTATAAACAAGTTACCCATAGAAAACGTAACTTGTAGTGGAATTACCGTCTATAGAAAACGGGATATCATCACCACATACTAGTATAATTCATCAGCTATTCTGCTGGGAATTATTCTTAAATACATTAGTCTTTGGACTTTACCATCATAAAACATCTTATATAAATTAACTTAATTATCAATATTAAAGTAGAGTAAATGTGACCCTTCTATCACTTTCTGAAATCTGGACAAAGTAGGCCAGGCGTCAGTGGGGAAGGAGGGAGCCATTGTTGTGTCACCTCCGAGACGTGTGGAGCAAATTCGGCTCCTATCATTCTGGACAATGTCGGCCAGTAACGTCAATAGTATGGAGTGTTAAACAGCCATTGTTTATAACGAGACCAGAGGCTCACACGGGAGCAAATTCGGCTCCTGTTAATTTTACTTGGACGTAGTGTTATGGAAACCAAAGGTACCATTTGTCAACACGCTGTCTACAAATTCAAGTTAAGTGTCTATCCGAAACCCGTTTATCATTCATTTATGGTCATTAATGTCAGGATATAGGGTGACCCGGTTAGATCACGTGGAAGCCTCAAACTAAAGGTAATTAAGCCAGGTCTTCAATGTTCCATGTACAGTTTCTCTGAAATACTTGTCATATATAGGATTCTGGCTTCACAGCTAGCGCACTTTTGACAGGTCAAGACGAGGAAGGAAGATTTGTGCACCAGTTACTGGGTGATATGGAAGCTACCTCAAAGAGGATAATTTGGTGTCTACACCCTAGTTATACCTGGTGGACTAACCTGCTGTACTATAAGATATGGAACCTTTTCAATGTATGTAGTTACTGTAGTTTGATTGGCTGCATATATATAAATATAAACCCCCCCTAATGTGTAGAGGATCGATTTGTGAGATTATGAGATTATTGCAGAAATACTGTCCACTTAACATTATACAAATTGCTATCGAAGTATATAAATTAACGTAAATATAAATTCATATAAATTAAATAAATATAAATCTCACAGGTCGGTTCCCACACCTTGACTGTGGAGACCGTCACTATGACTGTGGACACCGTCACTATGACTGTGGACACCGTCTCCGTGACTGTTGACACCGTCACCGTGACTGTTAACACCGTCTCTGTGACTGTTAACACCGTCATTATGACTGTGGACACCGTCACTATGAATGTGGACACCATCACTATGACTCTGGACACCATCTCCGTGACTGTGGACACCATCTCAGTGACTGTGGACACCGTCACTATGACTGTGGACACCGTCACTATGAATGTGTACACCGTCTCTGTGACTGTGGACACCGTCTTTGTGACTGTTGACACCGTCACTATGACTGTGGACACCGTCTCCGAGACTGTGGACACCGTCACTATGAATGTGGACACCGTCTCCGTGACTGTGGACACCGTCTCCGAAACTGTGGGCCCCGTCTCCGTGACTGTGGACACCGTCATTGTGACTGTGGACACCGTCTCCGTGACTGTGGACACCATCACTGTGACTGTAGACACCGTCTCCGTGACTGTGGGCACCGTCTCCGTGACTGTGGACACCGTCACTATGACTGTGGACACCGTTATTGTGACTGTGGACACCGTCACTATGACTGTGAACACCGTCTCTGTGACTGTGGACACCGTCTCCGAAACTGTGGGCCCCGTCTCCGTGACTGTGGACACCGTCTCCGTGACTGTGGACACTATCACTGTGACTGTGGACACCGTCACTATGACTGTGGACACCGTCATTGTGACTGTGGACACTGTCACTATGACTGTGGACACCGTCTCCGTGACTGTGGACACCGTCTCCGTGACTGTGGACACCGTCTCCGTGACTTTGGACACCGTCTCTGATTGTGGACACCGTCTCCGTGACTGTGGACACCGTCACAATGACTGTTGACACCGTCTCCGTGACTGTTGACACCGTCACTATGATTGTGGACACCGTCAATATGGCTGTGGACACGGTCTCCGTGACTGTGGACACCATCACTGTGACTGTAGACACCGTCTCCGTGACTGTGGGCACCGTCTCCGTGACTGTGGACACCGTCACTATGACTGTGGACACCGTCATTGTGACTGTGGACACCGTCACTATGACTTTGGACACCGTCTCGGTGACTGTGGACACCGTCTCCGAAACTGTGGACACCGTCTCCGAAACTGTGGACACTGTCTCCGAAACTGTGGACACCGTCTCCGAAACTGTAGACACCGTCTCCGTGACTGTGGACACCGTCATTGTGACTGTGGACACCGTCTTAGTGACTGTGGACACCGTCTCGGAGACTGTGGGCACCTTCTCCGTGACTGTGGACACCGTCACTATGACTGTGGACACCGTCACTATGACTGTGGACACCGTCAATATGACTTTGGACACCGTCTCGGTGACTGTGGGCACCTTCTCCGTGACTGTGGACACCGTCACTATGACTGTGGACACCGTCACTATGACTGTGGACACCGTCTCCGTGACTGTGGACACCGTCACTATGACTGTAGACATCGTCACTATGACTGTGGACACCGTCTCCGTGACTGTGGACACCGTCACTATGAAAGTGGACACCGTCTCTGTGACTGTGGACACCGTCAATCTGACTGTGGACAACGCCACTATGATTGTTAACACCGTCTCATTGACTGTGGACACCGTCTTTGTGACTGTGGACACCGTCTCCGTGACTGTGGACACCGCCTTCGTGACTGTGGACACCGTCACTATGACTGTGGACACCGTCTCCGTGACTGTGGACACCGTCACTACGACTGTTGACACCGTATCCGTGACTGTGGACACCGTCACTATGACTGTGGACACCATCACTATGACTGTGGACACCGTCACTATGACAGTGGACACCGTCACAATAACTGTGGACACCGTCACTATGACTGTGGACAACGTACCTGTGACTGTGGACACCGTCTCCGTGACTGTGGACACCGTTAATATGACTGTGGACACCGTCTCCCTGACTGTGGACACCGTCTCCCTGACTGTTGACACCGTCACTATGACTGTGGACACCGTCACTATGACTGTGGACACTGTCTCCGTGACTGTGGACACCGTCACTGTGACTGTGGACACCGTCTCCGTGACTGTGGACACCGTTAATATGACTGTGGACACCGTCTCCCTGACTGTGGACACCGTCTCCCTGACTGTTGACACCGTCACTATGACTGTGGACACCGTCACTATGACTGTGGACACTGTCTCCGTGACTGTGGACACCGTCACTATGACTGTGGACACCGTCTCCGTGACTGTGGACACCGTCACTATGACTGTAGACATCGTCAATATGACTGTGGACACCGTCTCTGTGTCTGTGGACACCGTCTCTGTGTCTGTGGACACCGTCTCTGTGACTATGGACACTGTCTCCGTGACTGTGAACACCGCCACTATCACTGTGGACACCGTCACTATGACTGTGAACACCATCACTATGACTGTGAACACCGTCACTATGACTGAGGACACCGTCACAATGACTGTGGACACCGTCGCCGTGACTGTGGACACCGTCTTCGTTACTGTGGACACCGTCACTTTGACTGTGGACACCGTCTCCTTGACTGTGCACACCGTCTTCGTGACTGTGGACACCATCACCGTGACTGTGGACACCGTCTCCGTGACTGTGGACACCGTCACTATGACTGTGGACACCGTTAATGACTGTGGACACCGTCTCCGTGACTGTGGACACCGTCACTATGACTGTGGACACCGTCTCCGTGACTGTAGACACCGTCACTATGACTGTGGACACCGTCACTGTGGTTGTGGACACCGTCTCCGTGACTGTGAACACCGTCACCGTGGTTGTGGACACCGTCTCCGTGACTGTGGACACCGTCATTATGACTGTGGACACCGTCACTATGACTGTGGACCCCGTCACTATGTCTGTGGACACCGTCTTCGTGACTGTTAACACCGTCACTATGACTGTGGACACCATCACTATGACTCTGGACACCATCTCCGAGACTGTTGACACCGTCACCGTGACTGTTAACACCGTCTCTGTGACTGTGGACACCGTCATTATGACTGTGGACACCGTCACTATGACAGTGGACACCATCACTATGACTCTGGACACCATCTCCGTGACTGTGGACACCATCTCCGTGACTGTGGACACCGTCACTATGACTGTGGACACCGTCACTATGAATGTGTACACCGTCTCTGTGACTGTGGACACCGTCTTTGTGACTGTTGACACCGTCACTATGACTGTGGACACCGTCTCCGAGACTGTGGACACCGTCACTATGAATGTGGACACCGTCTCCGTGACTGTGGACACCGTCTCCGAAACTGTGGGCCCCGTCTCCGTGACTGTGGACACCGTCATTGTGACTGTGGACACCGTCTCCGTGACTGTGGGCACCGTCTCCGTGACTGTGGACACCGTCACTATGACTGTGGACACCGTCATTGTGACTGTGGACACCGTCATTGTGACTGTGGACACCGTCACTATGACTGTGGACACCGTCTCTGTGACTGTGGACACCGTCATTGTGACTGTGTACACCGTCACTATGACTGTGGACTCCGTCTCCGTGACTGTGGACACCGTCTCGGTGACTGTGGACACCGTCTCCGTGACTGTGGACACCGTCTCCGTGACTGTGGACACCGTCTCCGTGACTGTGGACACCGTCTCCGTGACTGTGGACACCGTCTCTGTGACTGTGGACACCGTCACTATGACTGTGGACACCATCTCCTTGACAGTGAACACCGTCTCCGTGACTGTGGACACCGTTACTATGACTGTGGACACCGTCTCCGTGACTGTGGACACCGTCTCCGTGACTGTGGACACCGTCTCCGTGACTGTGGACACCGTCTCCGTGACTGTGGACAGCGTCTCCGTGACTGTGGACACCGTCTCTGTGATTGTGGACACCGTCTCCGTGACTGTGGACACCGTCACAATGACTGTTGACACCGTCATTGTGACTGTGTACACCGTCACTATGACTGTGGACTCCGTCTCCGTGACTGTGGACACCGTCTCCGTGACTGTGGACACCGTCTCCGTGACTGTGGACACCGTCTCCGTGACTGTGGACACCGTCTCCGTGACTGTGGACACCGTCTCTGTGATTGTGGACACCGTCTCCGTGACTGTGGACACCGTCACAATGACTGTGGACACCGTCATTGTGACTGTGTACACCGTCACTATGACTGTGGACTCCGTCTCCGTGACTGTGGACACCGTCTCCGTGACTGTGGACACCGTCTCCGTGACTGTGGACACCGTCTCCTTGACTGTGGACACCGTCTCCGTGACTGTGGACACCGTCTCCGTGACTGTGGACACCGTCTCTGTGACTGTGGACACCGTCTCCGTGACTGTGGACACCGTCTCTGTGATTGTGGACACCGTCTCCGTGACTGTGGACACCGTCACAATGACTGTTGACACTGTCATTGTGACTGTGTACACCGTCACTATGACTGTGGACTCCGTCTCCGTGACTGTGGACACCGTCTCCGTGACTGTGGACACCGTCTCCGTGACTGTGGAGACCGTCTCCGTGACTGTGGACACCGTCTCCGTGACTGTGGACACCGTCTCTGTGATTGTGGACACCGTCTCCGTGACTGTGGACACCGTCACAATGACTGTGGACACCGTCATTGTGACTGTGTACACCGTCACTATGACTGTGGACTCCGTCTCCGTGACTGTGGACACCGTCTCCGTGACTGTGGACACCGTCTCCGTGACTGTGGACACCGTCTCCGTGACTGTGGACACCGTCTCCGTGACTGTGGACACCGTCTCCGTGACTGTGGACACCGTCTCTGTGACTGTGGACACCGTCTCTGTGACTGTGGACACCGTCACTATGACTGTGGACACCGTCACTATGACTGTGGACACCATCTCCTTGACAGTGAACACCGTCTCCGTGACTGTGGACACCGTTACTATGACTGTGGACACCGTCTCCGTGACTGTGGACACCGTCTCCGTGACTGTGGACACCGTCTCCGTGACTGTGGACACCGTCTCCGTGACTGTGGACAGCGTCTCCGTGACTGTGGACACCGTCTCTGTGATTGTGGACACCGTCTCCGTGACTGTGGACACCGTCACAATGACTGTTGACACCGTCATTGTGACTGTGTACACCGTCACTATGACTGTGGACTCCGTCTCCGTGACTGTGGACACCGTCTCCGTGACTGTGGACACCGTCTCCGTGACTGTGGACACCGTCTCCGTGACTGTGGACACCGTCTCCGTGACTGTGGACACCGTCTCTGTGATTGTGGACACCGTCTCCGTGACTGTGGACACCGTCACAATGACTGTGGACACCGTCATTGTGACTGTGTACACCGTCACTATGACTGTGGACTCCGTCTCCGTGACTGTGGACACCGTCTCCGTGACTGTGGACACCGTCTCCGTGACTGTGGACACCGTCTCCGTGACTGTGGACACCGTCTCTGTGATTGTGGACACCGTCTCTGTGACTGTGGACACCGTCACTATGACTGTGGACACCGTCACTATGACTGTGGACACCATCTCCTTGACAGTGAACACCGTCTCCGTGACTGTGGACACCGTTACTATGACTGTGGACACCGTCTCCGTGACTGTGGACACCGTCTCCGTGACTGTGGACACCGTCTCCGTGACTGTGGACACCGTCTCCGTGACTGTGGACAGCGTCTCCGTGACTGTGGACACCGTCTCTGTGATTGTGGACACCGTCTCCGTGACTGTGGACACCGTCACAATGACTGTTGACACCGTCATTGTGACTGTGTACACCGTCACTATGACTGTGGACTCCGTCTCCGTGACTGTGGACACCGTCTCCGTGACTGTGGACACCGTCTCCGTGACTGTGGACACCGTCTCCGTGACTGTGGACACCGTCTCCGTGACTGTGGACACCGTCTCTGTGATTGTGGACACCGTCTCCGTGACTGTGGACACCGTCACAATGACTGTGGACACTGTCATTGTGACTGTGTACACCGTCACTATGACTGTGGACTCCGTCTCCGTGACTGTGGACACCGTCTCCGTGACTGTGGACACCGTCTCCGTGACTGTGGACACCGTCTCCGTGACTGTGGACAGCGTCTCCGTGACTGTGGACACCGTCTCTGTGATTGTGGACACCGTCTCCGTGACTGTGGACACCGTCACAATGACTGTTGACACCGTCATTGTGACTGTGTACACCGTCACTATGACTGTGGACTCCGTCTCCGTGACTGTGGACACCGTCTCCGTGACTGTGGACACCGTCTCCGTGACTGTGGACACCGTCTCCGTGACTGTGGACACCGTCTCCGTGACTGTGGACACCGTCTCCGTGACTGTGGACACCGTCTCCGTGACTGTGGACAGCGTCTCTGTGATTGTGGACACCGTCTCCGTGACTGTGGACACCGTCACAATGACTGTTGACACCGTCATTGTGACTGTGTACACCGTCACTATGACTGTGGACTCCGTCTCCGTGACTGTGGACACCGTCTCCGTGACTGTGGACACCGTCTCCGTGACTGTGGACACCGTCTCCGTGACTGTGGACACCGTCTCCGTGACTGTGGACACCGTCTCTGTGATTGTGGACACCGTCTCCGTGACTGTGGACACCGTCACAATGACTGTGGACACCGTCATTGTGACTGTGTACACCGTCACTATGACTGTGGACTCCGTCTCCGTGACTGTGGACACCGTCTCCGTGACTGTGGACACCGTCTCCGTGACTGTGGACACCGTCTCCGTGACTGTGGACAGCGTCTCCGTGACTGTGGACACCGTCTCTGTGATTGTGGACACCGTCTCCGTGACTGTGGACACCGTCACAATGACTGTTGACACCGTCATTGTGACTGTGTACACCGTCACTATGACTGTGGACTCCGTCTCCGTGACTGTGGACACCGTCTCCGTGACTGTGGACACCGTCTCCGTGACTGTGGACACCGTCTCCTTGACTGTGGACACCGTCTCCGTGACTGTGGACACCGTCTCCGTGACTGTGGACACCGTCTCTGTGACTGTGGACACCGTCTCTGTGACTGTGGACACCGTCACTATGACTGTGGACACTGTCACTATGACTGTGGACACCATCTCCTTAACAGTGAACACCGTCTCCGTGACTG
>NC_091222.1:20861729-20900338 GCF_040958095.1 Procambarus clarkii | reverse complement strand
TTGTTGGTGTAGTTCTGGCGTTGTGGTGGTTGTTGGTTGTTTGCTGTTGTTGAGGTAGTTGTTTGTGAAATTCCTGTTTTGTGGTTGTTGTTGGTGTAGTTCCTGTCGTTTGTGGGAGCTGGAGTAGTTTCTGTTGTTGTGGGGTTGATGATGCAGTTCCTGTTGTTGTGGTTGTTGGTACAGTTCCTATTATTGCTGTGGTTGTTGGTGTAGTTCCTGTTGTTGTGGTGTTGTTGGTGTAGTGTCTGTTCTAGTAGCTGGAGTAGTTTCTGTTGTAGTTGTGGTTGTTTGGTACAGTTCCTGTTGTTGTGGTGATTGTTGGTGTAGTTCGTGTTGATGAGTTCGCTGGTGAGTTCCTGTTGTGGTAGTGGTTGGTGTAGTTCCTTTTGTAGTAGTTGTTGGTGTAGTTCCTGTAATGGTGGTAGTTGTTTGTGTATATTCTGTTGTTGTAGTGGTTGTGGGTGTAGTTCCTTTGGTTGTCGTTGTGGTTGTTGGTGTAGTTCCTGTTGTTGTGGTGGTTGGTGGTGAAGTTCCTGATGTTGCGGTTGATATTGGTGCCGTTCCTTTTGTTGTTGTTGTAGTTGTAGTTCCTGTTGTTGTGGCAGTTGTTGGTGTAGTTCCTGTGTTTCTGTGGTTGTTGGTGTAGTTTCTGTTGTTGTAGTGGTTGTTGGTATAGTTTCTTCTCTTGTCGTAGTGGTTGTTTGTGTAGTTCCTTTTGTTGTGGTGGTTGTTGGTGAAGTTCTTGTTGTTGTGGTTATTGGTGCAGTTTCCAATTGTTGTAGTGGTTGATGGTGCAGTTTCTGTTGTTGTGGTTGTTGTTGGTGTAGTTCCTGTTGATGTGGTTGTTATTGGTGCAGTTCCTGTTGTTGTTGTGGTTGTTGGTGTAGTTTCTGTTGTTGTTATTGGTGCAGTTCCTGTTGTTGTGGTGGTTGTTGGTGTAATTCCTATCGTTGTTGTGGTAATTCCTATCGTTGTAGTTGTAGTTCCTGTTGCTGTGGTGGTTGTTTCAGTAGTTTCTGTTGTTGTTATTGTTGTGGAAGTTTTGCTGTTGTTGTGGGGGTTGTTGGTGTAATTCCTGTTTTGTGGTTGTGGTTGGTGTAGTTCCTTTCGTTGTGGTAGCTGGAGTAGTTTCTGTTGTTGTTGTGGCTGATGGTGCAGTTCCTGTTGTGTGGTTGTTGGTACAGTTCCTATTATTGCTGTGGTTGTTGGTGTAGTTCCTGTTGTTGTGATGGTTGTTGGTGTAGTTGCTGTTCTAGTAGCTGGAGTAGTTTCTGTTGTAGTAGTGGTTGTTGGTACAGTTGCTGTTGTGGTTATTGTTGGTGTAGTTCGTGTTGTTGAGGTCGCTGGTGTAGTTCCTGCTGTGGTGGTGGTTGGTGGAGTAGGTTCCTGTTGTAGTTGTTGTTGGTGTAGTTCCTGTTGTTGTGGTCGCTGATGTATTTGTCGTGTAAGTTGTTGGTGTGGTTCTTGTTGCTGTAGTGGTTGTTGATGTAGTTCTGTTATGGTGGTGGTTGTTGGTGTAGTTCTGGCTGTTGTGGTGGTTGTTGGTGTTGTTGCTGTTGTTGAGGTAGTTGTTTGTGAAATTCCTGTTTTTGTGGTTGTTGTTGGTGTAGTTCCTGTCGTTGTGGGAGCTGGAGTAGTTTCTGTTGTTGTGGTGGTTGATGATGCAGTTCCTGTTGTTGTGGTTGTTGGTACAGTTCCTATTATTGTTGTGGTTGTTGGTGTAGTTCCTGTTGTTGTGGTGGTTGTTGGTGTAGTGCCTGTTCTAGTAGCTGGAGTAGTTTCGGCTGTAGTAGTGGTTGTTGGTACAGTTCCTGTTGTTGTGTTGATTGTTGGTGTAGTTCGTGTTGATGAGTTCGCTGGTGTAGTTCCTGTTGTGGTAGTGGTTGGTGTAGTTCCTTTTGTAGTAGTTGTTGGTGTAGTTCCTGTAATGGTGGTAGTTGTTTGTGTATATTCTGTTGTTGTAGTGGTTGTGGGTGTAGTTCCTTTGGTTGTCGTTGTGGTTGTTGGTGTAGTTCCTGTTGTTGTGGTGGTTGGTGGTGAAGTTCCTGATGTTGCGGTTGATATTGGTGCCGTTCCTTTGTTGTTGTTGTAGTTGTAGTTCCTGTTGTTGTGGCAGTTGTTGGTGTAGTTCCTGTGTTTCTGGTGGTTGTTGGTGTAGTTTTCTGTTGTTGTAGTGGTTGTTGGTATAGTTTCTTCTGTTGTCGTAGTGGTTGTTTGTGTAGTTCCTTTTGTTGTGGTGGTTGTTGGTGAAGTTCTTGTTGTTGTGGTTATTGGTGCAGTTCCAGTTGTTTGTAGTGGTTGATGGTGCAGTTTCTGTGTTGTGGTTGTTGTTGGTGTAGTTCCTGTTGATGTGGTGTTATTGGTGCAGTTCCTGTTGTTGTTGTGGTTGTTGGTGTAGTTTCTGTTGTTGTTATTGGTGCAGTTCCTGTTGTTGTGGTGGTTGTTGGTGTAATTCCTATCGTTGTTGTGGTAATTCCTATCGTTGTAGTTGTAGTTCCTGTTGCTGTGTGGTTGTTTCAGTAGTTTCTGTTGTTGTTATTGTTGTTGGAAGTTTTGCTGTTGTTGTGGGGGTTGTTGATGTAATTCCCTGTTTTTGTGGTTGTGGTTGGTGTAGTTCCTTTCGTTGTGGTAGCTGGAGTAGTTTCTGTTGTTGTTGTGGCTGATGGTGCAGTTCCTGTTGTTGTGGTTGTTGGTACAGTTCCTATTATTGCTGTGGTTGTTGGTGTAGTTCCTGTTGTTGTGATGGTTGTTGGTGTAGTTGCTGTTCTAGTAGCTGGAGTAGTTTCTGTTGTAGTAGTGGTTGTTGGTACAGTTGCTGTTGTGGTTATTGTTGGTGTAGTTCGTGTTGTTGAGGTCGCTGGTGTAGTTCCTGTTGTGGTGGTGGTTGGTGGAGTAGTTCCTGTTGTAGTTGTTGTTGGTGTAGTTCCTGTTGTTGTGGTCGCTGATGTATTTGTCGTGTAAGTTGTTGGTGTGGTTCTTGTTGCTGTAGTGGTTGTTGATGTAGTTCCTGTTATGGTGGTGGTTGTTAGTGTAGTTCTGGCTGTTGTGGTGGTTGTTGGTGTTGTTGCTGTTGTTGAGGTAGTTGTTTGTGAAATTCCTGTTTTTGTGGTTGTTGTTGGTGTAGTTCCTGTCGTTGTGGGAGCTGGAGTAGTTTCTGTTGTTGTGGTGGTTGATGATGCAGTTCCTGTTGTTGTGGTTGTTGGTACAGTTCCTATTATTGTTGTGGTTGTTGGTGTAGTTCCTGTTGTTGTGGTGGTTGTTGGTGTAGTGCCTGTTCTAGTAGCTGGAGTAGTTTCTGTTGTAGGAGTGGTTGTTGGTACAGTTCCTGTTGTTGTGGTGATTGTTGGTGTAGTTCGTGTTGATGAGTTCGATGGTGTAGTTCCTATTGTGGTAGTGGTTGGTGTAGTTCCTTTTGTAGTAGTTGTTGGTGTAGTTCCTGTAATGGTGGTAGTTGTTTGTGTATATTCTGTTGTTGTAGTGGTTGTGGGTGTAGTTCCTTTGGTTGTCGTTGTGGTTGTTGGTGGAGTTCCTGTTGTTGTGGTGGTTGGTGGTGAAGTTCCTGATGTTGCGGTTGATGTTGGTGCCGTTCCTTTTGTTGTTGTTGTAGTTGTAGTTCCTGTTGTTGTGGTAGTTGTTGGTGTAGTTCCTGTGTTTGTGGTGGTTGTTGGTGTAGTTTCTGTTTTTGTAGTGGTTGTTGGTATAGTTCCTTCTGTTGTCGTAGTGGTTGTTTGTGTAGTTCCTATTGTTGTGGTGGTTGTTGGTGAAGTTCTTGTTGTTGTGGTTATTGGTGCAGTTCCAGTTGTTGTAGTGGTTGATGGTGCAGTTTCTGTTGTTGTGGTTGTTGTTGGTGTAGTTCCTGTTGATGTGGTTGTTATTGGTGCAGTTCCTGTTGTTGTTGTGGTTGTTGGTGTAGTTTCTGTTGTTGTTATTGGTGCAGTTCCTGTTGTTGTGGTGGTTGTTGGTGTAATTCCTATCGTTGTTGTGGTAATTCCTATCGTTGTTGTTGTAGTTCCTGTTGCTGTGGTGGTTGTTTCAGTAGTTTCTGTTGTTGTTATTGTTGTTGGAAGTTTTGCTGTTGTTGTGGGGGTTGTTGGTGTAATTCCTGTTTTTGTGGTTGTGGTTGGTGTAGTTCCTTTTGTTGTGGTAGCTGGAGTAGTTTCTGTTGTTGTGGTGGTTGATGGTGCAGTTCCTGTTGTTGTGGTTGTTGGTACAGTTCCTATTATTGCTGTGGTTGTTGGTGTAGTTCCTGTTGTTGTGATGGTTGTTCGTGTAGTTGCTGTTCTAGTAGCTGGAGTAGTTTCTGTTGTAGTAGTGGTTGTTGGTACAGTTGCTGTTGTGGTTATTGTTGGTGTAGTTCGTGTTGTTGAGGTCGCTGGTGTAGTTCCTGTTGTGGTGGTGGTTGGTGGAGTAGTTCCTGTTGTAGTAGTTGTTGGTGTAGTTCCTGTTGTTGTGGTCGCTGATGTATTTGTCGTGTAAGTTGTTGGTGTGGTTCTTGTTGCTGTAGTGGTTGTTGATGTAGTTCCTGTTATGGTGGTGGTTGTTGGTGTAGTTCTGGCTGTTGTGGTGGTTGTTGGTGTTGTTGCTGTTGTTGAGGTAGTTGTTTGTGAAATTCCTGTTTTTGTGGTTGTTGTTGGTGTAGTTCCTGTCGTTGTGGGAGCTGGAGTAGTTTCTGTTGTTGTGGTGGTTGATGATGCAGTTCCTGTTGTTGTGGTTGTTGGTACAGTTCCTATTATTGTTGTGGTTGTTGGTGTAGTTCCTGTTGTTGTGGTGGTTGTTGGTGTAGTGCCTGTTCTAGTAGCTGGAGTAGTTTCTGTTGTAGTAGTGGTTGTTGGTACAGTTCCTGTTGTTGTGGTGATTGTTGGTGTAGTTCGTGTTGATGAGTTCGCTGGTGTAGTTCCTGTTGTGGTAGTGGTTGGTGTAGTTCCTTTTGTAGTAGTTGTTGGTGTAGTTCCTGTAATGGTGGTAGTTGTTTGTGTATATTCTGTTGTTGTAGTGGTTGTGGGTGTAGTTCCTTTGGTTGTCGTTGTGGTTGTTGGTGTAGTTCCTGTTTTTGTGGTGGTTGGTGGTGAAGTTCCTGATGTTGCGGTTGATGTTGGTGCCGTTCCTTTTGTTGTTGTTGTAGTTGTAGTTCCTGTTGTTGTGGCAGTTGTTGGTGTAGTTCCTGTGTTTGTGGTGGTTGTTGGTGTAGTTTCTGTTGTTGTAGTGGTTGTTGGTATAGTTCCTTCTGTTGTCGTAGTGGTTGTTTGTGTAGTTCCTTTTGTTGTGGTGGTTGTTGGTGAAGTTCTTGTTGTTGTGGTTATTGGTGCAGTTCCAGTTGTTGTAGTGGTTGATGGTGCAGTTTCTGTTGTTGTGGTTGTTGTGGGTGTAGTTCCTGTTGATGTGGTTGTTATTGGTGCAGTTCCTGTTGTTGTTGTGGTTGTTGGTGTAGTTTCTGTTGTTGTTATTGGTGCAGTTCCTGTTGTTGTGGTGGTTGTTGGTGTAATTCCTATCGTTGTTGTGGTAATTCCTATCGTTGTTGTTGTAGTTCCTGTTGCTGTGGTGGTTGTTTCAGTAGTTTTTGTTGTTGTTATTGTTGTTGGAAGTTTTGCTGTTGTTGTGGGGGTTGTTGGTGTAATTCCTGTTTTTGTGGTTGTGGTTGGTGTAGTTCCTTTCGTTGTGGTAGCTGGAGTAGTTTCTGTTGTTGTGGTGGTTGATGGTGCAGTTCCTGTTGTTGTGGTTGTTGGTACAGTTCCTATTATTGCTGTGGTTGTTGGTGTAGTTCCTGTTGTTGTGATGGTTGTTGGTGTAGTTGCTGTTCTAGTAGCTGGAGTAGTTTTCTGTTGTAGTAGTGGTTGTTGGTACAGTTGCTGTTGTGGTTATTGTTGGTGTAGTTCGTGTTGTTGAGGTCGCTGGTGTAGTTCCTGTTGTGGTGGTGGTTGGTGGAGTAGTTCCTGTTGTAGTAGTTGTTGGTGTAGTTCCTGTTGTTGTGGTCGTTGATGTATTTGTCGTGTAAGTTGTTGGTGTGGTTCTTGTTGCTGTAGTGGTTGTTGATGTAGTTCCTGTTATGGTGGTGGTTGTTGGTGTAGTTCTGGCTGTTGTGGTGGTTGTTGGTGTTGTTGCTGTTGTTGAGGTAGTTGTTTGTGAAATTCCTGTTGTTGTGGTTGTTGTTGGTGTAGTTCCTGTCATTGTGGGAGCTGGAGTAGTTTCTGTTGTTGTGGTGGTTGATGATGCAGTTCCTGTTGTTGTGGTTGTTGGTACAGTTCCTATTATTGCTGTGGTTGTTGGTGTAGTTCCTGTTGTTGTGGTGGTTGTTGGTGTAGTGTCTGTTCTAGTAGCTGGAGTAGTTTCTGTTGTAGTAGTGGTTGTTGGTACAGTTCCTGTTGTTGTGGTGATTGTTGGTGTAGTTCGTGTTGATGAGTTCGCTGGTGTAGTTCCTATTGTGGTAGTGGTTGGTGTAGTTCCTTTTGTAGTAGTTGTTGGTGTAGTTCCTGTAATGGTGGTAGTTGTTTGTGTATATTCTGTTGTTGTAGTGGTTGTGGGTGTAGTTCCTTTGGTTGTCGTTGTGGTTGTTGGTGGAGTTCCTGTTGTTGTGGTGGTTGGTGGTGAAGTTCCTGATGTTGCGGTTGATGTTGGTGCCGTTCCTTTTGTTGTTGTTGTAGTTGTAGTTCCTGTTGTTGTGGTAGTTGTTGGTGTAGTTCCTGTGTTTGTGGTGGTTGTTGGTGTAGTTTCTGTTGTTGTAGTGGTTGTTGGTATAGTTCCTTCTGTTGTCGTAGTGGTTGTTTGTGTAGTTCCTTTTGTTGTGGTGGTTGTTGGTGAAGTTCTTGTTGTTGTGGTTATTGGTGCAGTTCCAGTTGTTGTAGTGGTTGATGGTGCAGTTTCTGTTGTTGTGGTTGTTGTTGGTGTAGTTCCTGTTGATGTGGTTGTTATTGGTGCAGTTCCTGTTGTTGTTGTGGTTGTTGGTGTAGTTTCTGTTGTTGTTATTGGTGCAGTTCCTGTTGTTGTGGTGGTTGTTGGTGTAATTCCTATCGTTGTTGTGGTAATTCCTATCGTTGTTGTTGTAGTTCCTGTTGCTGTGGTGGTTGTTTCAGTAGTTTCTGTTGTTGTTATTGTTGTTGGAAGTTTTGCTGTTGTTGTGGGGGTTGTTGGTGTAATTCCTGTTTTTTGTGGTTGTGGTTGGTGTAGTTCCTTTCGTTGTGGTAGCTGGAGTAGTTTCTGTTGTTGTGGTGGTTGATGGTGCAGTTCCTGTTGTTGTGGTTGTTGGTACAGTTCCTATTATTGCTGTGGTTGTTGGTGTAGTTCCTGTTGTTGTGATGGTTGTTGGTGTAGTTGTTGTTCTAGTAGCTGGAGTAGTTTCTGTTGTAGTAGTGGTTGTTGGTACAGTTGCTGTTGTGGTTATTGTTGGTGTAGTTCGTGTTGTTGAGATCGCTGGTGTAGTTCCTGTTGTGGTGGTGGTTGGTGGAGTAGTTCCTGTTCTAGTAGTTGTTGGTGTAGTTCCTGTTGTTGTGGTCGCTGATGTATTTGTCGTGTAAGTTGTTGGTGTGGTTCTTGTTGCTGTAGTGGTTGTTGATGTAGTTCCTGTTATGGTGGTGGTTGTTGGTGTAGTTCTGGCTGTTGTGGTGGTTGTTGGTGTTGTTGCTGTTGTTGAGGTAGTTGTTTGTTAAATTCCTGTTGTTGTGGTTGTTGTTGGTGTAGTTCCTGTCGTTGTGGGAGCTGGAGTAGTTTCTGTTGTTGTGGTGGTTGATGATGCAGTTCCTGTTGTTGTGGTTGTTGGTACAGTTCCTATTATTGCTGTGGTTGTTGGTGTAGTTCCTGTTGTTGTGGTGGTTGTTGGTGTAGTGTCTGTTCTAGTAGCTGGAGTAGTTTCTGTTGTAGTAGTGGTTGTTGGTACAGTTCCTGTTGTTGTGGTGATTGTTGGTGTAGTTCGTGTTGATGAGTTCGCTGGTGTAGTTCCTGTTGTGGTAGTGGTTGGTGTAGTTCCTTTTGTAGTAGTTGTTGGTGTAGTTCCTGTAATGGTGGTAGTTGTTTGTGTATATTCTGTTGTTGTAGTGGTTGTGGATGTAGTTCCTTTGGTTGTCGTTGTGGTTGTTGGTGTAGTTCCTGTTGTTGTGGTGGTTGATGGTGAAGTTCCTGATGTTGCGGTTGATGTTGGTGCCGTTCCTTTTGTTGTTGTTGTAGTTGTAGTTCCTGTTGTTGTGGTAGTTGTTGGTGTAGTTCCTGTGTTTCTGGTGGTTGTTGGTGTAGTTTCTGTTGTTGTAGTGGTTGTTGGTATAGTTCCTTCTGTTGTCGTAGTGGTTCTTTGTGTAGTTCCTTTTGTTGTGGTGGTTGTTGGTGAAGTTCTTGTTGTTGTGGTTATTGGTGCAGTTCCAGTTGTTGTAGTGGTTGATGGTGCAGTTTCTGTTGTTGTGGTTGTTGTTGGTGTAGTTCCTGTTGATGTGGTTGTTATTGGTGCAGTTCCTGTTGTTGTTGTGGTTGTTGGTGTAGTTTCTGTTGTTGTTATTGGTGCAGTTCCTGTTGTTGTGGTGGTTGTTGGTGTAATTCCTATCGTTGTTGTGGTAATTCCTATCGTTGTTGTTGTAGTTCCTGTTGCTGTGGTGGTTGTTTCAGTAGTTTCTGTTGTTGTTATTGTTGTTGGAAGTTTTGCTGTTGTTGTGGGGGTTGTTGGTGTAATTCCTGTTTTTGTGGTTGTGGTTGGTGTAGTTCCTTTCATTGTGGTAGCTGGAGTAGTTTCTGTTGTTGTGGTGGTTGATGGTGCAGTTCCTGTTGTTGTGGTTGTTGGTACAGTTCCTATTATTGCTGTGGTTGTTGGTGTAGTTCCTGTTGTTGTGATGGTTGTTGGTGTAGTTGCTGTTCTAGTAGCTGGAGTAGTTTCTGTTGTAGTAGTGGTTGTTGGTACAGTTGCTGTTGTTGTGGTTATTGTTGGTGTAGTTCGTGTTGTTGAGGTCACTGGTGTAGTTCCTGTTGTGGTGGTGGTTGGTGGAGTAGTTCCTGTTGTAGTAGTTGTTGGTGTAGTTCCTGTTGTTGTGGTCGCTGATGTATTTGTCGTGTAAGTTGTTGGTGTGGTTCTTGTTGCTGTAGTGGTTGTTGATGTAGTTCCTGTTATGGTGGTGGTTGTTGGTGTAGTTCTGGCTGTTGTGGTGGTTGTTGGTGTTGTTGCTGTTGTTGAGGTAGTTGTGTGTGAAATTCCTGTTGTTGTGGTTGTTGTTGGTGTAGTTCCTGTCGTTGTGGGAGCTGGAGTAGTTTCTGTTGTTGTGGTGGTTGATGGTGCAGTTCCTGTTGTTGTGGTTGTTGGTACAGTTCCTATTATTGCTGTGGTTGTTGGTGTAGTTCCTGTTGTTGTGGTGGTTGTTGGTGTAGTGTCTGTTCTAGTAGCTGGAGTAGTTTCTGTTGTAGTAGTGGTTGTTGGTACAGTTCCTGTTGTTGTGGTGATTGTTGGTGTAGTTCGTGTTGATGAGTTCGCTGGTGTAGTTCCTGTTGTGGTAGTAGTTGGTGTAGTTCCTTTTGTAGTAGTTGTTGGTGTAGTTCCTGTAATGGTGGTAGTTGTTTGTGTATATTCTGTTGTTGTAGTGGTTGTGGGTGTAGTTCCTTTGGTTGTCGTTGTGGTTGTTGGTGTAGTTCCTGTTGTTGTGGTGGTTGGTGGTGAAGTTCCTGATGTTGCGGTTGATGTTGGTGCCGTTCCTTTTGTTGTTGTTGTAGTTGTAGTTCCTGTTGTTGTGTTAGTTGTTGGTGTAGTATTTGTGTTTGTGGTGGTTGTTGGTGTAGTTTCTGTTGTTGTAGTGGTTGTTGGTATAGTTCCTTCTGTTGTCGTAGTGGTTGTTTGTGTAGTTCCTTTTGTTGTGGTTGTTGTTGGTGCAGTTCCAGTTGTTGTAGTGATTTATGGTGCAGTTTCTGTTGTTGTGGTTGTTGTTGGTGTAGTTCCTGTTGATGTGGTTGTTACTGGTGCAGTTCCTGTTGTTGTTGTGGTTGTTGGTGTAGTTTCTGTTGTTGTTATTGGTGCAGTTCCTGTTGTTGTGGTGGTTGTTGGTGTAATTCCTATCGTTGTTGTGGTAATTCCTATCGTTGTTGTTGTAGTTCCTGTTGCTGTGGTGGTTGTTTCAGTAGTTTCTGTTGTTGTTATTGTTGTTGGAAGTTTTGCTGTTGTTGTGGGGGTTGTTGGTGTAATTCCTGTTTTTGTGGTTGTGGTTGGTGTAGTTCCTTTCGTTGTGGTAGCTGGAGTAGTTTCTGTTGTTGTGGTGGTTGATGGTGCAGTTCCTGTTGTTGTGGTTGTTGGTACAGTTCCTATTATTGCTGTGGTTGTTGGTGTAGTTCCTGTTGTTGTGATGGTTGTTGGTGTAGTTGCTGTTCTAGTAGCTGGAGTCGTTTCTGTTGTAGTAGTGGTTGTTGGGACAGTTGCTGTTGTGGTTATTGTTGGTGTAGTTCGTGTTGTTGAGGTCGCTGGTGTAGTTCCTGTTGTGGTGGTGGTTGGTGGAGTAGTTCCTGTTGTAGTAGTTGTTGGTGTAGTTCCTGTTGTTGTGGTCGCTGATGTATTTGTCGTGTAAGTTGTTGGTGTGGTTCTTGTTGCTGTAGTGGTTGTTGATGTAGTTCCTGTTATGGTGGTGGTTGTTGGTGTAGTTCCTGTCGTTGTGGGAGCTGGAGTAGTTTCTGTTGTTGTGGTGGTTGATGATGCAGTTCCTGTTGTTGTGGTTGTTGGTACAGTTCCTATTGTTGCTGTGGTTGTTGGTGTAGTTCCTGTTGTTGTGGTGGTTGTTGGTGTAGTGTCTGTTCTAGTAGCTGGAGTAGTTTCTGTTGTAGTAGTGGTTGTTGGTACAGTTCCTGTTGTTGTGGTGATTGTTGGTGTAGTTCGTGTTGATGAGTTCGCTGGTGTAGTTCCTGTTGTGGTAGTGGTTGGTGTAGTTCCTTTTGTAGTAGTTGTTGGTGTAGTTCCTGTAATGGTGGTAGTTGTTTGTGTATATTCTGTTGTTGTAGTGGTTGTGGGTGTAGTTCCTTTGGTTGTTGTTGTGGTTGTTGGTGTAGTTCCTGTTGTTGTGGTGGTTGGTGGTGAAGTTCCTGATGTTGCGGTTGATGTTGGTGCCGTTCCTTTTGTTGTTGTTGTAGTTGTTGTTCCTGTTGTTGTGGTAGTTGTTGGTGTAGTTCCTGTTTTTGTGGTGGTTGTTGGTGTAGTTTCTGTTGTTGTAGTGGTTGTTGGTATAGTTCCTTCTGTTGTCGTAGTGGTTGTTTGTGTTGTTCCTTTTGTTGTGGTGGTTGTTGGTGAAGTTCTTGTTGTTGTGGTTATTGGTTTAGTTCCAGTTGTTGTAGTGGTTGATGGTGCAGTTTCTGTTGTTGTGTTTGTTGTTGGTGTAGTGCCTGTTGATATGGTTGTTATTGGTGCAGTTCCTGTTGTTGTTGTGGTTGTTGGTGTAGTTTCTGTTGTTGTTATTGGTGCAGTTCCTGTTGTTGTGGTGGTTGTTGGTGTAATTCCTATCGTTGTTGTGGTAATTCCTATCGTTGTTGTTGTAGTTCCTGTTGCTGTGGTGGTTGTTTCAGTAGTTTCTGTTGTTGTTATTGTTGTTGGAAGTTTTGCTGTTGTTGTGGGGGTTGTTGGTGTAATTCCTGTTTTTGTGGATGTGGTTGGTGTAGTTCCTTTCGTTGTGGTAGCTGGAGTAGTTTCTGTTGTTGTGGTGGTTGATGGTGCAGTTCCTGTTGTTGTGGTTGTTGGTACAGTTCCTATTATTGCTGTGGTTGTTGGTGTAGTTCCTGTTGTTGTGATGGTTGTTGGTGTAGTTGCTGTTCTAGTAGCTGGAGTAGTTTCTGTTGTAGTAGTGGTTGTTGGTACAGTTGCTGTTGTGGTTATTGTTGGTGTAGTTCGTGTTGTTGAGGTCGCTGGTGTAGTTCCTGTTGTGGTGGTGGTTGGTGGAGTAGTTCCTGTTGTAGTAGTTGTTGGTGTAGTTCCTGTTGTTGTGGTCGCTGATGTATTTGTCGTGCAAGTTGTTGGTGTGGTTCTTGTTGCTGTAGTGGTTGTTGATGTAGTTCCTGTTATGGTGGTTGTTGTTGGTGTAGTTCTGGCTGTTGTGGTGGTTGTTGGTGTTGTTGCTGTTGTTGAGGTAGTTGTTTGTGAAATCCCTGTGTTTGTTGTTGTTGTTGGTGTAGTTCCTGTCGTTGTGGGAGCTGGAGTAGTTTCTGTTGTTGTGGTGGTTGATGATGCAGTTCCTGTTGTTGTGGTTGTTGGTACAGTTCCTATTATTGCTGTGGTTGTTGGTGTAGTTCCTGTTGTTGTGGTAGTTGTTGGTGTAGTGTCTGTTCTAGTAGCTGGAGTAGTTTCTGTTGTAGTAGTGGTTGTTGGTACAGTTCCTGTTGTTGTGGTGATTGTTGGTGTAGTTCGTGTTGATGAGTTCGCTGGTGTAGTTCCTGTTGTGGTAGTGGTTGGTGTAGTTCCTTTTGTAGTAGTTGTTGGTGTAGTTCCTGTAATGGTGGTAGTTGTTTGTGTATATTCTGTTGTTGTAGTGGTTGTGGGTGTAGTTCCTTTGGTTGTCGTTGTGGTTGTTGGTGTAGTTTCTGTTGTTGTGGTGGTTGGTGGTGAAGTTCCTGATGTTGCGGTTGATGTTGGTGCCGTTCCTTTTGTTGTTGTTGTAGTTGTAGTTCCTGTTGTTGTGGTAGTTGTTGGTGTAGTTCCTGTTTTTGTGGTGGTTGTTGGTGTAGTTTCTGTTGTTGTAGTGGTTGTTGGTATAGTTCCTTCTGTTGTCGTAGAGGTTGTTTGTGTAGTTCCTTTTGTTGTGGTGGTTGTTGGTGAAGTTCTTGTTGTTGTGGTTATTGGTGCAGTTCCAGTTGTTGTAGTGGTTGATGGTGCAGTTTCTGTTGTTGTGGTTGTTGTTGGTGTAGTGCCTGTTGATGTGGTTGTTATTGGTGCAGTTCCTGTTGTTGTTGTGGTTGTTGGTGTAGTTTCTGTTGTTGTTATTGGTGCAGTTCCTGTTGTTGTGGTGGTTGTTGGTGTAATTCCTATCGTTGTTGTGGTAATTCCTATCGCTGTTGTTGTAGTTCCTGTTGCTGTGGTGGTTGTTTCAGTAGTTTCTGTTGTTGTTATTGTTGTTGGAAGTTTTGCTGTTGTTGTGGGGGTTGTTGGTGTAATTCCTGTTTTTGTGGTTGTGGTTGGTGTAGTTCCTTTCGTTGTGGTAGCTGGAGTAGTTTCTGTTGTTGTGGTGGTTGATGGTGCAGTTCCTGTTGTTGTGGTTGTTGGTACAGTTCCTATTATTGCTGTGGTTGTTGGTGTAATTCCTGTTGTTGTGATGGTTGTTGGTGTAGTTGCTGTTCTAGTAGCTGGAGTAGTTTCTTTTGTAGTAGTGGTTGTTGGTACAGTTGCTGTTGTGGTTATTGTTGGTGTAGTTCGTGTTGTTGAGGTCGCTGGTGTAGTTCCTGTTGTGGTGGTGGTTGGTGGAGTAGTTCCTGTTGTAGTAGTTGTTGGTGTAGTTCCTGTTGTTGTGGTCGCTGATGTATTTGTCGTGTAAGTTGTTGGTGTGGTTCTTGTTGCTGTAGTGGTTGTTGATGTAGTTCCTGTTATGGTGGTGGTTGTTGGTGTACTTCTGGCTGTTGATGTGGTTGTTGGTGTTGTTGCTGTTGTTGAGGTAGTTGTTTGTGAAATTCCTGTTGTTGTGGTTGTTGTTGGTGTAGTTCCTGTCGTTGTGGGAGCTGGAGTAGTTTCTGTTGTTGTGGTGGTTGATGATGCAGTTCCTGTTGTTGTGGTTGTTGGTACAGTTCCTATTATTGTTGTGGTTGTTGGTGTAGTTCCTGTTGTTGTGGTGGTTGTTGGTGTAGTGTCTGTTCTAGTAGCTGGAGTAGTTTCTGTTGTAGTAGTGGTTGTTGGTACAGTTCCTGTTGTTGTGGTGATTGTTGGTGTAGTTCGTGTTGATGAGTTCGCTGGTGTAGTTCCTGTTGTGGTAGTGGTTGCTGTAGTTCCTTTTGTAGTAGTTGTTGGTGTAGTTCCTGTAATGGTGGTAGTTGTTTGTGTATATTCTGTTGTTGTAGTGGTTGTGGGTGTAGTTCCTTTGGTTGTCGTTGTGGTTGTTGGTGTAGTTCCTGTTTTTGTGGTGGTTGGTGGTGAAGTTCCTGATGTTGCGGTTGATGTTGGTGCCGTTCCTTTTGTTGTTGTTGTAGTTGTAGTTCCTGTTGTTGTGGCAGTTGTTGGTGTAGTTCCTGTGTTTGTGGTGGTTGTTGGTGTAGTTTCTGTTGTTGTAGTGGTTGTTGGTATAGTTCCTTTTGTTGTCGTAGTGGTTGTTTGTGTAGTTCCTTTTGTTGTGGTGGTTGTTCGTGAAGTTCTTGTTGTTGTGGTTATTGGTGCAGTTCCAGTTGTTGTAGTGGTTGATGGTGCAGTTTCTGTTGTTGTGGTTGTTGTGGGTGTATTTCCTGTTGATGTGGTTGTTATTGGTGCAGTTCCTGTTGTTGTTGTGGTTGTTGGTCTAGTTTCTGTTGTTGTTATTGGTGCCGTTCCTGTTGTTGAGGTGGTTGTTGGTGTAATTCCTATCGTTGTTGTGGTAATTCCTATCGTTGTTGTTGTAGTTCCTGTTGCTGTGGTGGTTGTTTCAGTAGTTTCTGTTGTTGTTATTGTTGTTGGAAGTTTTGCTGTTGTTGTGGGGGTTGTTGGTGTAATTCCTGTTTTTGTGGTTGTGGTTGGTGTAGTTCCTTTCGTTGTGGTAGCTGGAGTAGTTTCTGTTGTTGTGGTGGTTGATGGTGCAGTTCCTGTTGTTGTGGTTGTTGGTACAGTTCCTATTATTGCTGTGGTTGTTGGTGTAGTTCCTGTTGTTGTGATGGTTGTTGGTGTAGTTGCTGTTCTAGTAGCTGGAGTAGTTTCTGTTGTAGTAGTGGTTGTTGGTACAGTTGCTGTTGTGGTTATTGTTGGTGTAGTTCGTGTTGTTGAGGTCGCTGGTGTAGTTTCTGTTGTGGTGGTGGTTGGTGGAGTAGTTCCTGTTGTAGTAGTTGTTGGTGTAGTTCCTGTTGTTGTGGTCGCTGATGTATTTGTCGTGTAAGTTGTTGGTGTGGTTCTTGTTGCTGTAGTGGTTGTTGATGTAGTTCCTGTTATGGTGGTGGTTGTTGGTGTAGTTCTGGCTGTTGTGGTGGTTGTTGGTGTTGTTGCTGTTGTTGAGGTAGTTGTTTGTGAAATTCCTGTTGTTGTGGTTGTTGTTGGTGTAGTTCCTGTCGTTGTGGGAGCTGGAGCAGTTTCTGTTGTTGTGGTGGTTGATGATGCAGTTCCTGTTGTTTTGGTTGTTGGTACAGTTCCTATTATTGCTGTGGTTGTTGGTGTAGTTCCTGTTGTTGTGGTGGTTGTTGGTGTAGTGTCTGTTCTAGTAGCTGGAGTAGTTTCTGTTGTAGTAGTGGTTGTTGGTACAGTTCCTGTTGTTGTGGTGATTGTTGGTGTAGTTCGTGTTGATGAGTTCGCTGGTGTAGTTGCTGTTGTGGTAGTGGTTGGTGTAGTTCCTTTTGTAGTAGTTGTTGGTGTAGTTCCTGTAATGGTGGTAGTTGTTTGTGTATATTCTGTTGTTGTAGTGGTTGTGGGTGTAGTTCCTTTGGTTGTCGTTGTGGTTGTTGGTGTAGTTCCTGTTGTTGTGGTGGTTGGTGGTGAAGTTCTTATGTTGCGGTTGATGTTGGTGCCGTTCCTTTTGTTGTTGTTGTAGTTTTAGTTCCTGTTGTTGTGGTAGTTGTTGGTGTAGTTCCTGTGTTTGTGGTGGTTGTTGGTGTAGTTTCTGTTGTTGTAGTGGTTGTTGGTATAGTTCCTTCTGTTGTCGTAGTGGTTGCCTGTGTAGTTCCTTTTGTTGTGGTGGTTGTTGGTGAAGTTCTTGTTGTTGTGGTTATTGGTGCAGTTCCAGTTGTTGTAGTGGTTGATGGTGCAGTTTCTGTTGTTGTGGTTGTTGTTGTTGGTGTAGTTCCTGTTGATGTGGTTGTTATTGGTGCAGTTCCTGTTGTTGTTGTGGTTGTTGGTGTAGTTTCTGTTGTTGGTATTGGTGCAGTTCCTGTTGTTGTGGTGGTTGTTGGTGTAATTCCTATCGTTGTTGTGGTAATTCCTATCGTTGTTGTTGTAGTTCCTGTTGCTGTGGTGGTTGTTTCAGTAGTTTCTGTTGTTGTTATTGTTGTTGGAAGTTTTGCTGTTGTTGTGGGGGTTGTTGGTGTAATTCCTGTTTTTGTGGTTGTGGTTGGTGTAGTTCCTTTCATTGTGGTAGCTGGAGTAGTTTCTGTTGTTGTGGTGGTTGATGGTGCAGTTCCTGTTGTTGTGGTTGTTGGTACAGTTCCTATTATTGCTGTGGTTGTTGGTGTAGTTCCTGTTGTTGTGATGGTTGTTGGTGTAGTTGCTGTTCTAGTAGCTGGAGTAGTTTCTGTTGTAGTAGTGGTTGTTGGTACAGTTGCTGTTGTGGTTATTGTTGGTGTAGTTCGTGTTGTTGAGGTCGCTGGTGTAGTTCCTGTTGTGGTGGTGGTTGGTGGAGTAGTTCCTGTTGTAGCAGTTGTTGGTGTAGTTCCTGTTGTTGTGGTCGCTGATGTATTTGTCGTGTAAGTTGTTGGTGTGGTTCTTGTTGCTGTAGTGGTTGTTGATGTAGTTCCTGTTATGGTGGTGGTTGTTGGTGTAGTTCTGGCTGTTGTGGTGGTTGTTGGTGTTGTTGCTGTTGTTGAGGTAGTTGTTTGTTAAATTCCTGTTGTTGTGGTTATTGTTGGTGTAGTTCCTGTCGTTGTGGGAGCTGGAGTAGTTTCTGTTGTTGTGGTGGTTGATGATGCAGTTCCTGTTGTTGTGGTTGTTGGTACATTTCCTATTATTGCTGTGGTTGTTGGTGTAGTTCCTGTTGTTGTGGTGGTTGTTGGTGTAGTGTCTGTTCTAGTAGCTGGAGTAGTTTCTGTTGTAGTAGTGGTTGTTGGTACAGTTCCTGTTGTTGTGGTGATTGTTGGTGTAGTTCGTGTTGATGAGTTCGCTGGTGTAGTTCCTGTTGTGGTAGTAGTTGGTGTAGTTCCATTTGTAGTAGTTGTTGGTGTAGTTCCTGTAATGGTGGTAGTTGTTTGTGTATATTCTGTTGTTGTAGTGGTTGTGGGTGTAGTTCCTTTGGTTGTCGTTGTGGTTGTTGGTGTAGTTCCTGTTGTTGTGGTGGTTGGTGGTGAAGTTCCTGATGTTGCGGTTGATGTTGGTGCCGTTCCTTTTGTTGTTGTTGTAGTTGTAGTTCCTGTTGTTGTGTTAGTTGTTGGTGTAGTATTTGTGTTTGTGGTGGTTGTTGGTGTAGTTTCTGTTGTTGTAGTGGTTGTTGGTATAGTTCCTTCTGTTGTCGTAGTGGTTGTTTGTGTAGTTCCTTTTGTTGTGGTTGTTGTTGGTGCAGTTCCAGTTGTTGTAGTGATTGATGGTGCAGTTTCTGTTGTTGTGGTTGTTGTTGGTGTAGTTCCTGTTGATGTGGTTGTTACTGGTGCAGTTCCTGTTGTTGTTGTGGTTGTTGGTGTAGTTTCTGTTGTTGTTATTGGTGCAGTTCCTGTTGTTGTGATGGTTGTTGGTGTAATTCCTATCGTTGTTGTGGTAATTCCTATCGTTGTTGTTGTAGTTCCTGTTGCTGTGGTGGTTGTTTCAGTAGTTTCTGTTGTTGTTATTGTTGTTGGAAGTTTTGCTGTTGTTGTGGGGGGTTGTTGGTGTAATTCCTGTTTTTGTGGTTGTGGTTGGTGTAGTTCCTTTCGTTGTGGTAGCTGGAGTAGTTTCTGTTGTTGTGGTGGTTGATGGTGCAGTTCCTGTTGTGGTTGTTGGTACAGTTCCTATTATTGCTGTGGTTGTTGGTGTAGTTCCTGTTGTTGTGATGGTTGTTGGTGTAGTTGCTGTTCTAGTAGCTGGAGTCGTTTCTGTTGTAGTAGTGGTTGTTGGGACAGTTGCTGTTGTGGTTATTGTTGGTGTAGTTCGTGTTGTTGAGGTCGCTGGTGTAGTTCCTGTTGTGGTGGTGGTTGGTGGAGTAGTTCCTGTTGTAGTAGTTGTTGGTGTAGTTCCTGTTGTTGTGGTCGCTGATGTATTTGTCGTGTAAGTTGTTGGTGTGGTTCTTGTTGCTGTAGTGGTTGTTGATGTAGTTCCTGTTATGGTGGTGGTTGTTGGTGTAGTTCTGGCTGTTGTGGTGGTTGTTGGTGTTGTTGCTGTTGTTGAGGTAGTTGTTTGTGAAATTCCTGTTGTTGTGGTTGTTGTTGGTGTAGTTCCTGTCGATGTGGGAGCTGGAGTAGTTTCTGTTGTTGTGGTGGTTGATGATGCAGTTCCTGTTGTTGTGGTTGTTGGTACAGTTCCTATTATTGCTGTGGTTGTTGGTGTAGTTCCTGTTGTTGTGGTGGTTGTTGGTGTAGTGTCTGTTCTAGTAGCTGGAGTAGTTTCTGTTGTAGTAGTGGTTGTTGGTACAGTTCCTGTTGTTGTGGTGATTGTTGGTGTAGTTCGTGTTGATGAGTTCGCTGGTGTAGTTCCTGTTGTGGTAGTGGTTGGTGTAGTTCCTTTTGTAGTAGTTGTTGGTGTAGTTCCTGTAATGGTGGTAGTTGTTTGTGTATATTCTGTTGTTGTAGTGGTTGTGGGTGTAGTTCCTTTGGTTGTTGTTGTGGTTGTTGGTGTAGTTCCTGTTGTTGTGGTGGTTGGTGGTGAAGTTCCTGATGTTGCGGTTGATGTTGGTGCCGTTCCTTTTGTTGTTGTTGTAGTTGTTGTTCCTGTTGTTGTGGTAGTTGTTGGTGTAGTTCCTGTTTTTGTGGTGGTTGTTGGTGTAATTTCTGTTGTTGTAGTGGTTGTTGGTATAGTTCCTTCTGTTGTCGTAGAGGTTGTTTGTGTAGTTCCTTTTGTTGTGGTGGTTGTTGGTGAAGTTCTTGTTGTTGTGGTTATTGGTGCAGTTCCAGTTGTTGTAGTGGTTGATGGTGCAGTTTCTGTTGTTGTGTTTGTTGTTGGTGTAGTGCCTGTTGATGTGGTTGTTATTGGTGCAGTTCCTGTTGTTGTTGGGGTTGTTGGTGTAGTTTCTGTTGTTGTTATTGGTGCAGTTCCTGTTGTTGTGGTGGTTGTTGGTGTAATTCCTATCGTTGTTGTGGTAATTCCTATCGTTGTTGTTGTAGTTCCTGTTGCTGTGATGGTTGTTTCAGTAGTTTCTGTTGTTGTTATTGTTGTTGGAAGTTTTGCTGTTGCTGTGGGGGTTGTTGGTGTAATTCCTGTTTTTGTGGATGTGGTTGGTGTAGTTCCTTTCGTTGTGGTAGCTGGAGTAGTTTCTGTTGTTGTGGTGGTTGATGGTGCAGTTCCTGTTGTTGTGGTTGTTGGTACAGTTCCTATTATTGCTGTGGTTGTTGGTGTAGTTCCTGTTGTTGTGATGGTTGTTGGTGTAGTTGCTGTTCTAGTAGCTGGAGTAGTTTCTGTTGTAGGAGTGGTTGTTGGTAGAGTTGCTGTTGTGGTTATTGTTGGTGTAGTTCGTGTTGTTGAGGTCGCTGGAGTAGATCCTGTTGTGGTGGTGGTTGGTGGAGTAGTTCCTGTTGTAGTAGTTGTTGGTGTAGTTCCTGTTGTTGTGGTCGCTGATGTATTTGTCGTGTAAGTTGTTGGTGTGGTTCTTGTTGCTGTAGTGGTTGTTGATGTAGTTCCTTTTATGGTGGTGGTTGTTGGTGTAGTTCTGGCTGTTGATGTGGTTGTTGGTGTTGTTGCTGTTGTTGAGGTAGTTGTTTGTGAAATTCCTGTTGTTGTGGTTGTTGTTGGTGTAGTTCCTGTCGTTGTGGGAGCTGGAGTAGTTTCTGTTGTTGTGGTGGTTGATGATGCAGTTCCTGTTGTTGTGGTTGTTGGTACAGTTCCTATTATTGTTGTGGTTGTTGGTGTAGTTCCTGTTGTTGTGGTGGTTGTTGGTGTAGTGTCTGTTCTAGTAGCTGGAGTAGTTTCTGTTGTAGTAGTGGTTGTTGGTACAGTTCCTGTTGTTGTGGTGATTGTTGGTGTAGTTCGTGTTGATGAGTTCGCTGGTGTAGTTGCTGTTGTGGTAGTGGTTGGTGTAGTTCCTTTTGTAGTAGTTGTTGGTGTAGTTCCTGTAATGGTGGTAGTTGTTTGTGTATATTCTGTTGTTGTAGTGGTTGTGGGTGTAGTTCCTTTGGTTGTCGTTGTGGTTGTTGGTGTAGTTCCTGTTTTTGTGGTGGTTGGTGGTGAAGTTCCTGATGTTGCGGTTGATGTTGGTGCCGTTCCTTTTGTTGTTGTTGTAGTTGTAGTTCCTGTTGTTGTGGCAGTTGTTGGTGTAGTTCCTGTGTTTGTGGTGGTTGTTGGTGTAGTTTCTGTTGTTGTAGTGGTTGCTGGTATAGTTCCTTCTGTTGTCGTAGTGGTTGTTTGTGTAGTTCCTTTTGTTGTGGTGGTTGTTCGTGAAGTTCTTGTTGTTGTGGTTATTGGTGCAGTTCCAGTTGTTGTAGTGGTTGATGGTGCAGTTTCTGTTGTTGTGGTTGTTGTGGGTGTATTTCCTGTTGATGTGGTTGTTATTGGTGCAGTTCCTGTTGTTGTTGTGGTTGTTGGTCTAGTTTCTGTTGTTGTTATTGGTGCAGTTCCTGTTGTTGTGGTGGTTGTTGGTGTAATTCCTATCGTTGTTGTGGTAATTCCTATCGTTGTTGTTGTAGTTCCTGTTGCTGTGGTGGTTGTTTCAGTAGTTTCTGTTGTTGTTATTGTTGTTGGAAGTTTTGCTGTTGTTGTGAGGGTTGTTGGTGTAATTCCTGTTTTTGTGGTTGTGGTTGGTGTAGTTCCTTTCGTTGTGGTAGCTGCAGTAGTTTCTGTTGTTGTGGTGGTTGATGGTGCAGTTCCTGTTGTTGTGGTTGTTGGTACAGTTCCTATTATTGCTGTAGTTGTTGGTGTAGTTCCTGTTGTTGTGATGGTTGTTGGTGTAGTTGCTGTTCTAGTAGCTGGAGTAGTTTCTGTTGTAGTAGTGGTTGTTGGTACAGTTGCTGTTGTGGTTATTGTTGGTGTAGTTCGTGTTGTTGAGGTCGCTGGTGTAGTTCCTGTTGTGGTGGTGGTTGGTGGAGTAGTTCCTGTTGTAGTAGTTGTTGGTGTAGTTCCTGTTGTTGTGGTCGCTGATGTATTTGTCGTGTAAGTTGTTGGTGTGGTTCTTGTTGCTGTAGTGGTTGTTGATGTAGTTCCTGTTATGGTGGTGGTTGTTGGTGTAGTTCTGGCTGTTGATGTGGTTGTTGGTGTTGTTGCTGTTGTTGAGGTAGTTGTTTGTGAAATTCCTGTTGTTGTGGTTGTTGTTGGTGTAGTTCCTGTCGTTGTGGGAGCTGGAGTAGTTTCTGTTGTTGTGGTGGTTGATGATGCAGTTCCTGTTGTTGTGGTTGTTGGTACAGTTCCTATTATTGTTGTGGTTGTTGGTGTAGTTCCTGTTGTTGTGGTGGTTGTTGGTGTAGTGTCTGTTCTAGTAGCTGGAGTAGTTTCTGTTGTAGTAGTGGTTGTTGGTACAGTTCCTGTTGTTGTGGTGATTGTTGGTGTAGTTCGTGTTGATGAGTTCGCTGGTGTAGTTCCTGATGTGGTAGTGGTTGGTGTAGTTCCTTTTGTAGTAGTTGTTGGTGTAGTTCCTGTAATGGTGGTAGTTGTTTGTGTATATTCTGTTGTTGTAGTGGTTGTGGGTGTAGTTCCTTTGGTTGTCGTTGTGGTTGTTGGTGTAGTTCCTGTTTTTGTGGTGGTTGGTGGTGAAGTTCCTGATGTTGCGGTTGATGTTGGTGCCGTTCCTTTTGTTGTTGTTGTAGTTGTAGTTCCTGTTGTTGTGGCAGTTGTTGGTGTAGTTCCTGTGTTTGTGGTGGTTGTTGGTGTAGTTTCTGTTGTTGTAGTGGTTGTTGGTATAGTTCCTTCTGTTGTCGTAGTGGTTGTTTGTGTAGTTCCTTTTGTTGTGGTGGTTGTTCGTGAAGTTCTTGTTGTTGTGGTTATTGGTGCAGTTCCAGTTGTTGAAGTGGTTGATGGTGCAGTTTCTGTTGTTGTGGTTGTTGTGGGTGTATTTCCTGTTGATGTGGTTGTTATTGGTGCAGTTCCTGTTGTTGTTGTGGTTGTTGGTCTAGTTTCTGTTGTTGTTATTGGTGCAGTTCCTGTTGTTGTGGTGGTTGTTGGTGTAATTACTATCGTTGTTGTGGTAATTCCTATCGTTGTTGTTGTAGTTCCTGTTGCTGTGGTGGTTGTTTCAGTAGTTTCAGTTGTTGTTATTGTTGTTGGAAGTTTTGCTGTTGTTGTGGGGGTTGTTGGTGTAATTCCTGTTTTTGTGGTTGTGGTTGGTGTAGTTCCTTTCGTTGTGGTAGCTGGAGTAGTTTCTGTTGTTGTGGTGGTTGATGGTGCAGTTCCTGTTGTTGTGGTTGTTGGTACAGTTCCTATTATTGCTGTGGTTGTTGGTGTAGTTCCTGTTGTTGTGATGGTTGTTGGTGTAGTTGCTGTTCTAGTAGCTGGAGTAGTTTCTGTTGTAGTAGTGGTTGTTGGTACAGTTGCTGTTGTGGTTATTGTTGGTGTAGTTCGTGTTGTTGAGGTCGCTGGTGTAGTTTCTGTTGTGGTGGTGGTTGGTGGAGTAGTTCCTGTTGTAGTAGTTGTTGGTGTAGTTCCTCTTGTTGTGGTCGCTGATGTATTTGTCGTGTAAGTTGTTGGTGTGGTTCTTGTTGCTGTAGTGGTTGTTGATGTAGTTCCTGTTATGGTGGTGGTTGTTGGTGTAGTTCTGGCTGTTGTGGTGGTTGTTGGTGTTGTTGCTGTTGTTGAGGTAGTTGTTTGTGAAATTCCTGTTGTTGTGGTTGTTGTTGGTGTAGTTCCTGTCGTTGTGGGAGCTGGAGCAGTTTCTGTTGTTGTGGTGGTTGATGATGCAGTTCCTGTTGTTTTGGTTGTTGGTACAGTTCCTATTATTGCTGTGGTTGTTGGTGTAGTTCCTGTTGTTGTGGTGGTTGTTGGTGTAGTGTCTGTTCTAGTAGCTGGAGTAGTTTCTGTTGTAGTAGTGGTTGTTGGTACAGTTCCTGTTGTTGTGGTGATTGTTGGTGTAGTTCGTGTTGATGAGTTCGCTGGTGTAGTTCCTGTTGTGGTAGTGGTTGGTGTAGTTCCTTTTGTAGTAGTTGTTGGTGTAGTTCCTGTAATGGTGGTAGTTGTTTGTGTATATTCTGTTGTTGTAGTGGTTGTGGGTGTAGTTCCTTTGGTTGTCGTTGTGGTTGTTGGTGTAGTTCCTGTTTTTGTGGTGGTTGGTGGTGAAGTTCCTGATGTTGCGGTTGATGTTGGTGCCGTTCCTTTTGTTGTTGTTGTAGTTGTAGTTCCTGTTGTTGTGGCAGTTGTTGGTGTAGTTCCTGTGTTTGTGGTGGTTGTTGGTGTAGTTTCTGTTGTTGTAGTGGTTGTTGGTATAGTTCCTTCTGTTGTCGTAGTGGTTGTTTGTGTAGTTCCTTTTGTTGTGGTGGTTGTTCGTGAAGTTCTTGTTGTTGTGGTTATTGGTGCAGTTCCAGTTGTTGAAGTGGTTGATGGTGCAGTTTCTGTTGTTGTGGTTGTTGTGGGTGTATTTCCTGTTGATGTGGTTGTTATTGGTGCAGTTCCTGTTGTTGTTGTGGTTGTTGGTCTAGTTTCTGTTGTTGTTATTGGTGCAGTTCCTGTTGTTGTGGTGGTTGTTGGTGTAATTACTATCGTTGTTGTGGTAATTCCTATCGTTGTTGTTGTAGTTCCTGTTGCTGTGGTGGTTGTTTCAGTAGTTTCAGTTGTTGTTATTGTTGTTGGAAGTTTTGCTGTTGTTGTGGGGGTTGTTGGTGTAATTCCTGTTTTTGTGGTTGTGGTTGGTGTAGTTCCTTTCGTTGTGGTAGCTGGAGTAGTTTCTGTTGTTGTGGTGGTTGATGGTGCAGTTCCTGTTGTTGTGGTTGTTGGTACAGTTCCTATTATTGCTGTGGTTGTTGGTGTAGTTCCTGTTGTTGTGATGGTTGTTGGTGTAGTTGCTGTTCTAGTAGCTGGAGTAGTTTCTGTTGTAGTAGTGGTTGTTGGTACAGTTGCTGTTGTGGTTATTGTTGGTGTAGTTCGTGTTGTTGAGGTCGCTGGTGTAGTTTCTGTTGTGGTGGTGGTTGGTGGAGTAGTTCCTGTTGTAGTAGTTGTTGGTGTAGTTCCTGTTGTTGTGGTCGCTGATGTATTTGTCGTGTAAGTTGTTGGTGTGGTTCTTGTTGCTGTAGTGGTTGTTGATGTAGTTCCTGTTATGGTGGTGGTTGTTGGTGTAGTTCTGGCTGTTGTGGTGGTTGTTGGTGTTGTTGCTGTTGTTGAGGTAGTTGTTTGTGAAATTCCTGTTGTTGTGGTTGTTGTTGGTGTAGTTCCTGTCGTTGTGGGAGCTGGAGCAGTTTCTGTTGTTGTGGTGGTTGATGATGCAGTTCCTGTTGTTTTGGTTGTTGGTACAGTTCCTATTATTGCTGTGGTTGTTGGTGTAGTTCCTGTTGTTGTGGTGGTTGTTGGTGTAGTGTCTGTTCTAGTAGCTGGAGTAGTTTCTGTTGTAGTAGTGGTTGTTGGTACAGTTCCTGTTGTTGTGGTGATTGTTGGTGTAGTTCGTGTTGATGAGTTCGCTGGTGTAGTTGCTGTTGTGGTAGTGGTTGGTGTAGTTCCTTTTGTAGTAGTTGTTGGTGTAGTTCCTGTAATGGTGGTAGTTGTTTGTGTATATTCTGTTGTTGTAGTGGTTGTGGGTGTAGTTCCTTTGGTTGTTGTTGTGGTTGTTGGTGTAGTTCCTGTTGTTGTGGTGGTTGGTGGTGAAGTTCCTGATGTTGCGGTTGATGTTGGTGCCGTTCCTTTTGTTGTTGTTGTAGTTGTTGTTCCTGTTGTTGTGGTAGTTGTTGGTGTAGTTCCTGTTTTTGTGGTGGTTGTTGGTGTAGTTTCTGTTGTTGTAGTGGTTGTTGGTATAGTTCCTTCTGTTGTCGTAGAGGTTGTTTGTGTAGTTCCTTTTGTTGTGGTGGTTGTTGGTGAAGTTCTTGTTGTTGTGGTTATTGGTGCAGTTCCAGTTGTTGTAGTGGTTGATGGTGCAGTTTCTGTTGTTGTGTTTGTTGTTGGTGTAGTGCCTGTTGATGTGGTTGTTATTGGTGCAGTTCCTGTTGTTGTTGTGGTTGTTGGTGTAGTTTCTGTTGTTGTTATTGGTGCAGTTCCTGTTGTTGTGGTGGTTGTTGGTGTAATTCCTATCGTTGTTGTGGTAATTCCTATCGTTGTTGTTGTAGTTCCTGTTGCTGTGGTGGTTGTTTCAGTAGTTTCTGTTGTTGTTATTGTTGTGTGAAGTTTTGCTGTTGTTGTGGGGGTTGTTGGTGTAATTCCTGTTTTTGTGGATGTGGTTGGTGTAGTTCCTTTCGTTGTGGTAGCTGGAGTAGTTTCTGTTGTTGTGGTGGTTGATGGTGCAGTTCCTGTTGTTGTGGTTGTTGGTACAGTTCCTATTATTGCTGTGGTTGTTGGTGTAGTTCCTGTTGTTGTGATGGTTGTTGGTGTAGTTGCTGTTCTAGTAGCTGGAGTAGTTTCTGTTGTAGTAGTGGTTGTTGGTACAGTTGCTGTTGTGGTTATTGTTGGTGTAGTTCGTGTTGTTGAGGTCGCTGGTGTAGATCCTGTTGTGGTGGTGGTTGGTGGAGTAGTTCCTGTTGTAGTAGTTGTTGGTGTAGTTCCTGTTGTTGTGGTCGCTGATGTATTTGTCGTGTAAGTTGTTGGTGTGGTTCTTGTTGCTGTAGTGGTTGTTGATGTAGTTCCTTTTATGGTGGTGGTTGTTGGTGTAGTTCTGGCTGTTGATGTGGTTGTTGGTGTTGTTGCTGTTGTTGAGGTAGTTGTTTGTGAAATTCCTGTTGTTGTGGTTGTTGTTGGTGTAGTTCCTGTCGTTGTGGGAGCTGGAGTAGTTTCTGTTGTTGTGGTGGTTGATGATGCAGTTCCTGTTGTTGTGGTTGTTGGTACAGTTCCTATTATTGTTGTGGTTGTTGGTGTAGTTCCTGTTGTTGTGGTGGTTGTTGGTGTAGTGTCTGTTCTAGTAGCTGGAGTAGTTTCTGTTGTAGTAGTGGTTGTTGGTACAGTTCCTGTTGTTGTGGTGATTGTTGGTGTAGTTCGTGTTGATGAGTTCGCTGGTGTAGTTCCTGTTGTGGTAGTGGTTGGTGTAGTTCCTTTTGTAGTAGTTGTTGGTGTAGTTCCTGTAATGGTGGTAGTTGTTTGTGTATATTCTGTTGTTGTAGTGGTTGTGGGTGTAGTTCCTTTGGTTGTCGTTGTGGTTGTTGGTGTAGTTCCTGTTTTTGTGGTGGTTGGTGGTGAAGTTCCTGATGTTGCGGTTGATGTTGGTGCCGTTCCTTTTGTTGTTGTTGTAGTTGTAGTTCCTGTTGTTGTTGTTGTTATTGTTGTGGTTACTACACCAACAGTTCCTGTCGTTATGGTGGCTGGTGTAGTTCCTGTTGTTGTGATAGTTTCTGGTGTAGTTACTGTTGTTGTGGGGTTTGTTGGTGTAGATCCTGTTGATGTACTGGTTGTTGGTGTAGTTCCTTTTGTTGTAGTTGTTGTTGGTGAAGTTCCTGTTGTTGTACTGGTTGTGGGTGAAGTTCCTGTTGTTGTGGTCGCTGATGTATTTGTTGTGGAAGTTGTTGGTGTGGTTCTTGTTACTGTAGTGGTTGTTGATGTAGTTCCTGTTATGGTGGTGGTTGTTGGTGTAGTTCTAGCTGTTGTGGTGGTTGTTGGTGTAGTTGTTGTTGTTGAGGTGGCTGTTGGTGTAGTTGTTTTTGTTGAGGTGGTTGTTGGTGAGGTTCCTGTTTTTGTGGTTGTTGTTGGTGTAGTTCCTTTCGTTGTGGTAGCTGGAGTAGTTTCTATTGTTGTGGTAGTTGATGGTGCAGTTCCTGTTGTTGTCGTGTTTGGTACAGTTCCTATTATTGCTGTGGTTGTTGGTGTAGTTCCTGTTGTTGTGATGGTTGTTGGTGTAGTTGCTGTTCTAGTAGCTGGAGTAGTTTCTATTGTAGTAGTGGTTGTTTGTGCAGTTGCTGTTGTGGTGGTAGTTGTTTGTGTATATTCTGTTGTTGCGGTTGATGTTGGTTCCGTTCCTGTAGTTATTGTAGTTGTAGTTCCTGTTGTTGTGGTAGTTGTTGTAGTTCCTTTAGTTATGGTGGTTGTTGGTGAAGTTCCTGTTGTTAAGGTTATTGGTGAACTACCTTTTGTTGTGGTTGTTGGTGCAGTTCCTGTTGTTGTGATGGTTGTTGGTGTAGTTGCTGTTCTAGTAGCTGGAGTAGTTTCTATTGTAGTAGTGGTTGTTTGTGCAGTTGCTGTTGTGGTGGTTATTGTTTGTGTAGTTCGTGTTGTTGAGGTCGCTGGTGTAGTTCCTGTTGTGGTGGTGGTTGGTGGAGTAGTTCCTGTTGTAGTAGTTGTTGGTGTAGTTCCTGTTGTGGTGGTAGTTGTTTGTGTATATTCTGTTGTTGCGGTTGATGTTGGTGCCGTTCCTGTAGTTATTGTAGTTGTAGTTCCTGTTGTTGTGGTAGTTGTTGTAGTTCCTTTAGTTATGGTGGTTGTTGGTGAAGTTCCTGTTGTTAAGGTTATTGGTGAACTACCTTTTGTTGTGGTTGTTGGTGCAGTTCCAGATGCTGTAGAGGTTGATGGTGCACTTCCTGTTGCTGTGGTTGTTGGTGTAGTTCCTGTTGTTGTGGTAGTTGTTTGTGTAGTTCCTGTTGTTGTGGTAGTTGTTGGTGTAGTTCCTGTTGTTGTAGTGGTTGGTGGTGTAGTTCCTGTTGTTGTAGTGGTTGGTGGTGTAGTTCTTGTCGTTATGGTAATTGGTGCAGTTCCTGTTGTTGTGGTATTTGTTTGTGCAGTTTCTGTTGTTGTTGTTGTTGCTGGAGTTGTTCCTGCTGATGTGGTTGTTGTTGGTGCAGTTCCTGTTGTTGTTTTGTTTGACGGTACAGTTCCTATTATTGCTGTGGTTGTTGGTGTAGTTCCTGTCGTTGTGGTAGCTGGAGTAGTTTCTGTTGTTGTGGTGGTTGATGGTGCAGTTCCTGTTGTTATGGTTGTTGGTACAGTTCCAATTATTGCTGTGGTTATTGCTGTAGTTCCTGTTGTTGTGATGGTTGTTGGTGTAGTTGCTGTTCTAGTAGCTGGAGTAGTTTCTGTTGTAGTAGTGGTTGTTGGTATAGTTGCTGTTGTTGTGGTTATTGTTGGTGTAGTTCGTGTTGATGAGATTGCTGGTGTAGTTCCTGTTGTGGTGGTGGTTGGTGGAGTAGTTCCTGTTGTAGTAGTTGTTGGTGTAGTTCCTATTGTGGTGATAGTTGTTAGTGTATATTCTGTTGTTGTAATGGTTGTGGGTGTAGTTCCTTTTGTTGTCGTAGTGGTTGTTGTTGTAGTTCCTTTTGTTGTCGTAGTGGTTGTTGGTGTAGTTCCTGTTGTTGTGGTGGTTGGTGGTGAAGTTCCTGATGTTGCGGTTGATGTTGGTGCCGTTCCTTTTGTTGTTGTAGTTGTAGTTCCTGTTGTTGTGGTAGTTGTTGGTGTAGTTCCTGTGTTTGTGGTGGTTGTTGGTATAGTTTCTGTTGTTGTAGTGGTTGTTGGTATAGTTCCTTTTGTTGTCGTAGTGGTTGTTGGAGTAGTTCCTTTTGTTGTGGTGGCTGGTTTAGTTCCTGTTGTTGTGGTGGTTGCTGTTGTAGTTCCGGTTGTTGCGGAGTTTGTTTTTGCAGTTTCTGTTGCTGTCGTGGTTGTTTGTGTAGTTCGTGTCGTTGTGGTGGTTGTTGGTGTTGGTCCTGTCGTTGTGGTGGCTGGTGTAGTTCTTGTTGATGTACTGGTTGTTGGTGTAGTTCCTGTTGTGTTGGTGGTTGTTGGTGTAGTTCTGGTTGTTGTGGTGGTTGTTGGTGTTGAGGTTGTTGATGCAGTTCCTGTTGTTGTACTAGTTGTGGGTGATGTTCCTGTTGTTGAGGTCGCTGTTGTAGTTTCTGTTTTTGTGGAAGTTGTTGGTGTTGTTCTTGTTGTTTTAGTGGTTGTTGGTGTAGTTTCTGTTGTTATAGTGGTGTTTGGTCTTGGTATTGTTATGATGGTGGTTGGTGGTGTAGTTCCTTTCGTGGTGGTGGTTGTTCGTGTAGTTTCTGTTGTTCTGGTCGCTAGTGAAGTTCCTGTTGTTGTAGAGGTTGTTGGTGTAGTTCCTGTTGCTGTGGTGGTTGTTGGTGTAGTTCTTGTTGTTGTTATGGTTGTTGGTGTTGTTCCTGTTGTTATGATGTTTGTTGTTTTAGTTCCTGGTTTTATTGTGGTTGTTGGTATCGTTTCTGTTGTGGTTGTTGGTGCAGTTCCTGTTGTTGTAGTGGTTGATGGTGCAGTTCCTGTTGTTGTGATTGTTGTTGGAGTAGGTCCTGTTGTTGTGGTAGGTTTTGGTGTAGCTCCTGTTGTTGTGATAATTGTTGGTGTAGTTCCTGTTGTAGTTGTAATTTCTGTTGACGTAGTTTTTATTATTGTGGCAGTTGGTTGAGTCTCTGTTGTTGAAATTCCTTCTGTTGTGACTGTAGAAGTAAATGATGTTATTGTAGTTGAAGAGCTTGAGGTTGTTGTAATCTCAATAGTTGTAGATGTAGACGACCTTTCCAACACGGCTATTTCATTCTCTACATCTTTTATCTCATCTTCTACTTTGTCTTTCTCATTAATAGTTGTCTCCTTTGCCTGTATTGTTACAGTGAGCGCCACTGACACTTCCACCGCGAGCTCCAATGTTGCCCCCACAGTTCCGTCTTTGATACCCACTGTCAGGCTCTGAACAACAGATACCTGAACTCGTAGCTCAATAGTAAGTTCCCCAATCACGAAGGTGTTCCTGATCTCTACAGCTGCGATGACTTGATTCATAATACTGACAAGATAACGAATATCATCGATAGCATTTCGTTTGTGTCTCCTGAGAAGCGGATCGTTTCTAGCAGGTCTGTTTCTCAGGCGTCCACGTCCGGTTGAGGTCGGGGTGCTGGTAGAGGAGACGCCAGCGACGCTGGTGCTCAGAACCTCGACCAGAAGAGCATTCAGCTCCTCCAGGGCATCGTCCGCCTCCTGTATTTCCGCGATGGCTTCTTCCAGGGTGTCGTTCAGGGTCGTCAAATTGTTCAATTCTTCGTACAGTATTGTAACATTTGGTGTTGTTGTTAATGCAGTTTTTGTTGTGGTGGTTAGTGGTGTAGTTCCTGTTGATGTTGTGGTTGTTGGTGTGGTTCCGTTTGTTGTGGTGGTTGGTGGAGTCCCCGTTGTTGTGGCTGTTGGTGTAGTCCCCGTTGTTGAGGCTGTTGGTGTAGTTCCTGTTGTTGTGACTGTTGGTGTAGTTCCTGTTGTTGTGGCTGTTGGAGTAGTTCCTGTTGTTGTGGCTGTTGGAGTAGTTCCTGTTGTTGTGGCTGTTGGAGTAGTTCCTGTTGTTGTGGCTGTTGGAGTAGTTCCTGTTGTTGTGGCTGTTGGAGTAGTTCCTGTTGTTGTGGCTGTTGGAGTAGCTCCTGTTGTTGTGGCTGTTATAGTTCCTGTTGTTGTGGCTGTTGCTGTAGTCCCTGTTGTTGTGGCTGTTGGTGTAGTTCCTGTTGTTGTGGCTGTTGGTGTAATTCCTGTTGTTGTGGCTGTTGTAGTTCCTGTTGTTGTGGCTGTTGGTGTAGTTCCTGTTGTTGTGGCTGTTGTAGTTCCTGTTGTTGTGGCGGTTTGTGTAGTTCCTGTTGGTGTTGCTGTTGATGTAGTTCCTGTTGTTGTGGCTGTTGGTGTAGTTCCTGTTGGTGTGGCTGTTGTAGTTCCTGTTGTTGTGGCTGTTGATGTAGTCCCTGTTGTTGTGGCTGTTGGTGTAGTTCCTGTTGGTGTGGCTGTTGTAGTTCCTGTTGTTGTGGCTGTTGGTGTAGTCTCTGTTGTTGTGGCTGTTGGTGTAGTTCCTGTTGATGTGGCTGTTGTTGTAGTCCCTGTTGTTGTGGCTGTTGGTGTAGTTCCTGTTGTTGTGGCTGTTGGTGTATTTCCTGTTGTTGTGGCTGTTGGTGTAGTCCCTGTTGTTGTGGCTGTTGGTTTAGTTCCTGTTGTTGTGGCTGTTGTTGTAGCTCCTGTTGTTGTGGATGCTGGTTTAGTTTCTGTTGTTGTGGCTGTTGGTGTAGTCCCTGTTGTTGTGGATGTTGTTGTAGCTCCTGTTGTTGTGGCTGTTGGTGTAGTCCCTGTTGTTGTGGCTGTTGGTGTAGTTCCTGTTGTTGTGGCTGTTGTTTTAGCTCCTGTTGTTGTGGATGCTGGTTTTGTTTCTGTTGTTGTGGCTGTTCGTGTAGTTCCTGTTGGTGTAGCTGTTGGTGTAGTTCCTGTTGTGGTGGCTGTTGATGCAATTTCTGTTGAGGTGGCTGTTGATGTAGTTCCTGTTGCTGTAGCTGTTGCTGTAGTTCCTGTTGTTGTGGCTGTTGGTGTATTTCCTGTTGTTGTGGCTGTTGGTGTAGTTTCTGTTGTTCTGACTGATGGTGTAGTTCCTGTTGGTGTAGTTCCTGTTGGTGTAGTTCCTGTTGGTGTAGTTCCTGTTGATGTGTCTGTTAGTTTAATTCCTGTTGTTGTGGCTGTTGTAGTTCCTGTTGTTGTGGCTGTTGTAGTTCCTGTTGTTGTGGCTGTTGTAGTTCCTGTTGTTGTGGCTGTTATAGTCCCAGTTGTGGTGGCTGTTGGTGTGGTCCCTGTGGTGTCTGTTGGTGGAGTCCCTGTTGTTGTGGCTGTTGGTGAAGTCTCTGTTGGTGTTGCTATTGATGCAGTTTCTGTTGTGGTGGCTGTTTGTTTAGTCCCCGTTGTTGAGGCTGTTGGTTTAGTTACTGTTGTTGTGGATGTTGGTGTAGTCCCCGTTGTTCTGGCTGTTGGTGTAGTTCCTGTTGTTGTGGCTGTTAGTGTAGTTTCTGTTGTTGTGGCTGTTGGTGTAGTTCCTGTTGTTGTGGCTGTTGGTGTAGTTACTGTTGTTGTGGATGTTGGTGTAGTTCCTGTTGGTGTGGCTGTTGTAGTCCCTGTTGTTGTGGCTGTTGGTGTAGTTCCTGTTGTTGTGGCAGTTGGTGTAGTCCCTGGTGTTGTTGCTGTTGGTGTAGTTTCTGTTATTGTGGCTGTTGTTGTAGCTCCTGTTGTTGTGGATGCTGGTTTAGTTTCTGTTGTTGTGGCTGTTGGTGTAGTCCCTGTTGTTGTGGATGTTGTTGTAGCTCCTGTTGTTGTAGCTGTTGGTGTAGTTCCTGTTGTTGTGGCTGTTGGTGTAGTTCCTGTTGTGGCTGTTGGTGTAGTTCCTGTTGTTGTGGCTGTTGCTGTAGTCCCTGTTGTTGTGGCTGTTGGTGTAGTCCCTGTTGTTGTGGCTGTTGATGTAGTTCCTGTTGTTGTGGCTGTTGGTGTAGTTCCTGTTGTTGTGGCTATTGTAGTTCCTGTTGTTGTGGCGGTTTGTGTAGTTCCTGTTGGTGTTGCTGTTGATGTAGTTCCTGTTGTTGTGGCTGTTGGTGTAGTTCCTGTTGGTGTGGCTGTTGTAGTCCCTGTTGTTGTGGCTGTTGGTGTAGTTCCTGTTGTTGTGGCTGTTGGTGTAGTCCCTGGTGTTGTGGCTGTTGGTGTAGTTCCTGTTGTTGTGGCTGTTGTTGTAGCTCCTGTTGTTGTGGATGCTGGTTTAGTTTCTGTTGTTGTGGCTGTTGGTGTAGTCCCTGTTGTTGTGGATGTTGTTGTAGCTCCTGTTGTTGTGGCTGTTGGTGTAGTCCCTGTTGTTGTGGCTGTTTTTTTAGCTCCTGTTGTTGTGGATGCTGGTTTAGTTTCTGTTGTTGTGGCTGTTAGTGTAGTTCCTGTTGGTGTAGCTGTTGGTGTAGTTCCTGTTGTGGTGGCTGTTGATGCAATTTCTGTTGAGGTGGCTGTTGATGTAGTTCCTGTTGCTGTAGCTGTTGCTGTAGTTTCTGTTGTTGTGGCTGTTGGTGTAGTTCCTGTTGTTGTGGCTGTTGGTGTAGTTTCTGTTGTTCTGACTGATGGTGTAGTTCCTGTTGGTGTAGTTCCTGTTGGTGTAGTTCCTGTTGGTGTAGTTCCTGTTGGTGTAGTTCCTGTTGATGTGTCTGTTAGTTTAATTCCTGTTGTTGTGGCTGTTGTAGTTCCTGTTGTTGTGGCTCTTGTAGTTCCTGTTGTTGTGGCGGTTGTAGTTCCTGTTGTTGTGGCTGTTATAGTCCCAGTTGTGGTGGCTGTTGGTGTGGTCCCCGTTGTCATGGCTGTTGGTGAAGTCCCTGTGGTGTCTGTTGGTGGAGTCCCTGTTGTTGTGGCTGTTGGTGAAGTCTCTGTTGGTGTTGCTATTGATGCCGTTTCTGTTGTGGTGGCTGTTTGTGTAGTCCCCGTTGTTGAGGCTGTTGGTTTAGTTACTGTTGTTGTGGATGTTGGTGTAGTTCCTGTTGTTGTGGCTGTTGGTGTAGTTCCTGTTGTTGTGGCTGTTGGTGTAGTTCCTGTTGTTGTGGCTGTTGGAGTAGTTCCTGTTGTTGTGGCTGTTGGTGTAGTTCCTGTTCTTGTGGCTGTTGGTGTAATTTCTGTTGTTGTGGCTGTTGTAGTTCCTGTTGTTGTGGCTGTTGCTGTAGTCCCTGTTGTTGTGGCTGTTGGTGTAGTCCCTGTTGTTGTGGCTGTTGGTGTAGTTCCTGTTGTTGTGGCTGTTGGTGTAGTCCCTGTTGTTGTGGATGTTGTTGTAGCTCCTGTTGTTGTGGATGTTGGTTTAGTTTCTGTTGTTGTGGCTGTTGGTGTAGTTCCTGTTGGTGTAGCTGTTGGTGTAATTCCTGTTGTTGTGGCTGTTGTAGTTCCTGTTGATGTGGCTGTTGGTGTAGTTTCTGTTGTTGTGGCTGTTGTAGTTCCTGTTGTTGTGGCGGTTGGTATAGTTCCTGTTGGTGTTGCTGTTGATGTAGTTCCTATTGTTGTGGATGTTGGTGTAGTTTCTGTTGTTCTGGCTGTTGTAGTTCCTGTTGTTGTGGCTGTTGGTGTAGTTCCTGTTGTTGCGGCTGTTGGTGTAGTCCCTGTTGTTGTGGCTGTTGGTGTAGTTCCTGTTGGTGTAGCTGTTGGTGTAGTTCCTGTTGTTGTGGATGTTGTTGTGGCTCCTGTTGTTGTGGATGTTGGTTTAGTTTCTGTTGTTGTGGCTGTTGGTGTAGTTCCTGTTGTGGTGGCTGTTGATGCAATTTCTGTTGAGGTGGCTGTTGATGTAGTTCCTGTTGCTGTAGCTGTTGGTGTAGTTCCTGTTGGTGTTGCTGTTGATGTAGTTCCTGTTGTTGTGGCTGTTGGTGTAGTTCCTGTTGTTGTGGCTGTTGTAGTTCCTGTTGTTGTGGCTGTTGGTGTAGTTCCTGTTGTTGTGGCTGTTGGTGTAGTCCCTGTTGTTGTGGCTGTTGTTGTAGTTCCTGTTGTTGTGGCCGTTGGTGTAGTCCCTGTTGTTGTGGATGTTGTTGTAGCTCTTGTTGTTGTGGATGTTTGTTTAGTTTCTGTTGTTGTGGCTGTTGGTGTAGTTCCTGTTGGTGTAGCTGTTGGTGTAGTTCCTGTTGTGGCGGCTGTTGATGCAATTTCTGTTGAGGTGGCAGTTGATGTAGTTCTTGTTGCTGTAGCTGTTGGTGTAGTTCCTTTTGTTGTGGCTGTTGGTGTAGTTCCTGTTGTTGTGGCTGTTTGTGTAGTTTCTGTTGTTCTGACTGATGGTGTAGTTCCTGTTGGTGTAGTTCCTGTTGATGTGTCTGTTAGTTTAATTCCTGTTGTTGTGGCTGTTGTAGTTCCTGTTGTAGTGGCTGTTGATGCAATTTCAGTTGAGGTGGCTGTTGATGTAGTTCCTGTTGCTGTAGCTGTTGGTGTAGTTCCTGGTGTTGTGTCTGTTGGTGGAGTCCCTGGTGCTGTTGCTATTGATGCAGTTTCTGTTGTGGTGGCTGTTTGTGTAGTCCCCGTTGTTGAGGCTGTTGGTGTAGTTACTGTTGTTGTGGATGTTGGTGTAGTTCCTGTTGTTGTGGCTGTTGGTGTAGTTCTTGTTGGTGTTGCTATTGATGCAGTTTCTGTTGTGGTGGCTGCTGGTGTAGTCCCCGTTGTTCTGGCTGTTGGTGTAGTTGCTGTTGTTGTGGATGTTGGTGTAGTCCCTGTTGTTGTGGCTGTTGTAGTTTCTGTTGTTGTGGCTGTTGGTGTAGTTCCTGTTGTTGTGGCTGTTGTAGTTCCTGTTGTTGTGGCTGTTGCTATAGTCCCTGTTGTTGTGGCTGTTGGTGTAGTCCCTGTTGTTGTGGCTGTTGGTGTAGTTCCTGTTGTTGTGGCTGTTGTAGTTCCTGTTGTTGTGGCTGTTGCTATAGTCCCTGTTGTGGTGGCTGTTGGTGTAGTCCCCGTTGTTCTGGCTGTTGGTGTAGTTGCTGTTGTTGTGGATGTTGGTGTAGTTCCTGTTGTTGTGGCTGTTTGAGTAGTTCCTGTTGTTATGGCTGTTGGTGTAGTTCCTGTTCTTGTGGCTGTTGTAGTTCCTGTTGTTGTGGTTGTTGCTGTAGTCCCTGTTGTTGTGGCTGTTGTAGTTCCTGTTGTTGTGGCTGTTGGTGTAGGTCCTGTTGTTGTGGCTGTTGTAGTTCCTGTTGTTGTGGCTGTTGGTGTAGTCCCTGTTGTTGTGGATGTTGTTGTAGCTCCTGTTGTTGTGGATGTTGGTTTAGTTTCTGTTGTTGTGGCTGTTGGTGTAGTTCCTGTTGGTGTAGCTGTTGGTGTAATTCCTGTTGTTGTGGCTGTTGTAGTTCCTGTTGTTGTGGCTGTTGGTGTAGTTTCTGTTGTTGTGGCTGTTGTAGTTCCTGTTGATGTGGCGGTTGGTATAGTTCCTGTTGGTGTTGCTGTTGAAGTAGTTCCTATTGTTGTGGATGTTGGTGTAGTTTCTGTTGTTCTGGCTGGTGTAGTTCCTGTTGTTGTGGCTGTTGTAGTTCCTGTTGTTGCGGCTGTTGGTGTAGTCCCTGTTGTTGTGGCTGTTGGTGTAGTTCCTGTTGGTGTAGCTGTTGGTGTAGTTCCTGTTGTTGTGGATGTTGTTGTGGCTCCTGTTGTTGTGGATGTTGGTTTAGTTTCTGTTGTTGTGGCTGTTGGTGTAGTTCCTGTTGGTGTAGCTGTTGGTGTAGTTCCTGTTGTGGTGGCTGTTGAAGCAATTTCTGTTGAGGTGGCTGTTGATGTAGTTCCTGTTGCTGTAGCTGTTGGTGTAGTTCCTGTTATTGTGGCTGTTGGTGTAGTTCCTGTTGTTGTGGCTGTTGTAGTTCCTGTTGTTGTGGAGGTTGGTGTAGTTCCTGTTGGTGTTGCTGTTGATGTAGTTCCTGTTGTTGTGGCTGTTGGTGTAGTTCCTGTTGTTGTGGCTGTTGTAGTTCCTGTTGTTGTGGCTGTTGTAGTTCCTGTTGTTGTGGCTGTTGGTGTAGTTCCTGTTGTTGTGGCTGTTGGTGTAGTCCCTGTTGTTGTGGCTGTTGTTGTAGTTCCTGTTGTTGTGGCTGTTGGTGTAGTCCCTGTTGTTGTGGATGTTGTTGTAGCTCCTGTTGTTGTGGATGTTTGTTTAGTTTCTGTTGTTGTGGCTGTTGGTGTAGTTCCTGTTGGTGTAGCTGTTGGTGTAGTTCCTGTTGTGGCGGCTGTTGATGCAATTTCTGTTGAGGTGGCAGTTGATGTAGTTCTTGTTGCTGTAGCTGTTGGTGTAGTCCCTGTTGTTGTGGCTGTTGGTGTAGTTCCTGTTGTTGTGGCTGGTTGTGTAGTTTCTGTTGTTCTGACTGATGGTGTAGTTCCTGTTGGTGTATTTCCTGTTGATGTGTCTGTTAGTTTAATTCCTGTTGTTGTGGCTGTTGTAGTTCCTGTTGTAGTGGCTGTTGATGCAATTTCTGTTGAGGTGGCTGTTGATGTAGTTCCTGTTTCTGTAGCTGTTGGTGTAGTTCCCGTTGTTCTGGCTGTTGTTGTAGTTGCTGTTGTTGTGGATGTTGGTGTAGTTCCTGTTGTTGTGGCTGTTAGTGTAGTTTCTGTTGTTGTGGCTGTTGGTGTAGTTCCTGTTGTTGGGGCTGTTGTAGTTCCTGTTGTTGTGGCTGTTGCTGTAGTCCCTGTTGTTGTGGCTGTTGGTGTAGTCCCTGTTGTTGTGGCTGTTGGTGTAGTTCCTGTTGTTGTGGCTGTTGTAGTTCCTGTTGTTGTGGCTGTTGCTGTAGTCCCTGTTGTGGTGGCTGTTGGTGTAGTCCCCGTTGTTCTGGCTGTTGGTGTAGTTGCTGTTGTTGTGGATGTTGGTGTAGTTCCTGTTGTTGTGGCTGTTTGAGTAGTTCCTGTTGTTATGGCTGTTGGTGTAGTTCCTGTTCTTGTGGCTGTTGTAGTTCCTGTTGTTGTGGCTGTTGCTGTAGTCCCTGTTGTTGTGGCTGTTGTAGTTCCAATTGTTGTGGCTGTTGGTGTAGGTCCTGTTGTTGTGGCTGTTGTAGTTCCTGTTGTTGTGGCGGTTGGTGTAGTTCCTGTTGGTGTTGCTGTTGATGTAGTTCCTGTTGTTGTGGCTGTTGGTGTAGTTCCTGTTGTTGTGGCTGTTGTAGTTTCTGTTGTTGTGGCTGTTGTAGTTCCTTTTGTTGTGGCTGTTGGTGTAGTTCCTGTTGTTGTGGCTGTTGGTGTAGTCCCTGTTGTTGTGGCTGTTGGTGTAGTCCCTGTTGTTGTGGATGTTGTTGTAGCTCCTGTTGTTGTGGATGTTGGTTTAGTTTCTGTTGTTGTGGCTGTTGGTGTAGTTCCTGTTTGTGTAGCTGTTGGTGTAGTTCCTGTTGTGGTGGCTGTTGATGCAATTTCTGTTGAGGTGGCTGTTGATGTAGTTCCTGTTGTTGTGGCTGTTGGTGTAGTTCCTGTTGTTGTGGCTGTTGGTGTAGTTCCCGTTGTTGTGGCTGTTGGTGTAGTTTCTGTTGTTCTGACTGATGGTGTAGTTCCTGTTGGTGTAGTTCCTGTTGGTGTAGTTCCTGTTGGTGTAGCTCCTGTTGATGTGTCTGTTAGTTTAATTCCTGTTGTTGTGGCTGTTGTAGTTCCTGTTGTTGTTGCTGCTGTAGTTCCTGTTGTTGTGGCTGTTGTAGTTCCTGTTGTAGTGGCTTTTATAGTCCCTGTTGTTGTGGCTGTTGGTGTAGTTCCTGTTGTTGTGGCAGTTGGTGTAGTTCCTGTTGTTGTGGCTGATGGTGTAGTTCCTGTTGTTTTTGCCATTGATGCAGTGTCTGTTATTGTGGCTGTTGGTGTAGTTCCTATTCCTGTGGCTGTTGGTGTAGTTCCTGTTGTTGTTGTTGTTATTGGAGTCCCCGTTGTTCTGGCTGTTGGTAGAATCACTGTTGTTGTTGTGGTTGTAGTTCCTGTTGTTGCGGCTGTTGGTGGAATCCCTGTTGAAGTTCCTTCTGTTTTGACTGTAGAAGTAAATGATGTTATTGTAGCTGAAGAGCTTGAGGTTGTTGTAACCTTAATAGTTGAAGACGTTGTCGATCCTTCCAACACGGCTATTTGATCCTGTACATTTTTTATCTCATCTTCTACTTTGTCTTTCTCAGTAATAGTTGTCTCTTTTGCCTGTATTGCTATATTGAGCGCCACTGACACTTCCACCGCGAGCTCCAGTGTTGCTCCAATACTTCCGTCTTTGATGCCCAGTGTCAACTTTTGGACAACAGTTACCTGAGTTCGTAGCTCAATAGTAAGTGCCGCAATCCCGTAAGTGTTCCTGATCTCTACCGCTTCGACGACTTGTTCCATAATACTGACAAGATCACGAATATCATCGATAGCATTTCGTTTGTGTCTCCTGAGAAGCGGATCTTTTCTAGCAGGTCTGTTTCTCAGGCGTCCACGTCTGGTTGTGGTCGGGGTGCTGGTAGTGGAGACGCTA